>NC_046160.1:104569640-104624640 GCF_011064425.1 Rattus rattus | reverse complement strand
ACAGAAAACACAGACGCATACACACAACACACAGACACAGACACACACACACACACACACACACACACACGACTACCATCCCAATTGAAGTGTCTCCACGAGGCAAAACTACTTTTGATCAAGAGGGTGTGGTGTACTGCTCACAAAAGAGCAAGCACACAGGAAGTGAACTTGGATTTTATTTCTATCGAAGGTGGTGACTGCGTCTTTTTCCCATTCGGCTGGAATCTGACCTCATATTCTTTTGAGATTGGTCAGTTTTAAAAGAATTAGTGCAAAGAAAACGAAGGGGGAAGGGGCTAATCACTTTAATCCTAGAACAGAGCAGAGCCTGTATAAACAAAGGTTTTTGCAGGGCTGGGGAGGTGGGGGGAGCATGAAACATTTGCATAAAAGTCTTATAAATTGGGGGAGAGAAAACCAAAAAGATTTGAGTTCCTTGTTATGATGGTTTGAATGGTAACGGCCCCAGATGCCATGTGTCTGAATGATTGGCTCCCAAGTTGGTGTCACTGTTTCTGATGGATCAGGAAGTGTGGCCACATTGGAGGAGGTATGTCACAGGGGGCAGGCTTTGAGGTTCCAAGAGATCTGGGCCATTCTCAGTTGGCTATCTCTCTCTGCCTGGTGATTGGCTCTCAAGATGCAAGTTCTCAGCTACCGCTCTACCACCACGCCTGCTTGCCTACTGCCATGTTCCTGGCCGTGGACACCAACCCTCTGAAACTTTTAGCCCCAAGTAAAGCTTTCTTTTATAGATTGCCTTGGGCCTGGTACCTTATCACAGCAGTGGAATAGTAGTAACGAAGACACTCGTGCCTTGTGTTTGAAACACATATTTTGTAGTATTTGATAGAAAGGAACTCATGTTTAATGTTTCCTATGTAGAGAAGCCGTGGAGTTGTATTCTTTCAGAAGATGCAGAAGTCCTCATCTATGAAATAAATTGGCAGGAGGAAGACTGAGAGGGGAAAGGCACACAAAGTCACTAACATGCAAACATTAGGAAGCCAGAGACAGAGGGTTGGAGGCATGAGGCCAGATGCTATGGGAAGGTGAAGGAAGGTGTCTCCTAACACTGATGAAGTCTCCAGTAGCCGCTCACAGAGTGCCTGGTAGTGGGTAATGACCTGTATTTGGACCAGATGTGATCTCTAGTAATCCAGTGAGATGCTAGGCAGTTAGGTGAGCCTCAAGGGTAAGTCTTTGCTTACATCTGTTGTTGCTTCATTGATGTAAGTGTGGCAAGTTTCTTTTGCAAATGAACAGTTCTCTCTCTCTCTCTCTCTCTCTCTCTCTCTCTCTCTCTCTGTGTGTGTGTGTGTGTGTGTGTGTGTGTGTGTGTGTGTGTGTGTGTAGCCAGGAGTGCCCATGTGTATAACCACAGGGCCTTTCACTGGTCTGGAATTGGCCAGCAAGCTAGGCTAGATGGTCAATGAGTCTTAGGGACCCACTTCTCTGTATTTCCTCAGAGCTGACTAACACGTACTATGTTTTTTTTTTTTAAAAAAAATGTGGGTTCTGGTAATTGAACTCAGGTGTTTATGTATCCATAGCAAATTGCCAACTGAGCTGTCTTCCTCGTCTAAAGACAGCTTTTTTTTTTAAGGTTTTTTTCAAAAGTAGTGCACTGTGCTGTCTTCAGGTTCATCAGAATACAGATATCTCCACCATGTGGTTGCTGGGAAAACTAAGGACCTCTGGAAATAAACATATTTGACAGGGGTCTTATTCTTGAATAGCTATCTCAACAATAAATTATATTGAGGGTCAATTTCAACATACAACAATTTCTACAATTTCAAGTGCATATAGTGTGTGTATGTACCTGTGGGGGATTTAAGTTGGCCGGCCCTCCATGCCACCCACTACAATGACAAAGAATGTGAAATGCAAGTGGATGCACATGACAGATTCTAAGGCCGTTCTTTGGCATGGCTGAGCCTATGTAGTTAGTCAAGGCACGACAAATCTCTCACTCACATGGCATATCATCATCTCTTGGCAAAGAAGCTGATAATATTCTGTGATTCTATATCAGATTTATTTGTTTTTACAATCTGCATCCCAAAGGTCTTTCTGCGTATTCAGGGCTGTGTCAATCTATCAACCAGTATTAAATTAGGTTATATGAATATGAAAAGTATTGGCATCAAAGAGAGAGGGAATTGGCACACATAAGTCATACAGATATTATGAAGTTGTGGATTGAACGGTGCTAGGGTAATCTCAGTGTGATATTTATCATTTGTCCGGGGTTTATTCTGAGAGCTGACATTCTTAATGGTAGAGATGTTTTATTGTGCAATTTCAGTACGATGTGGCAAGCTGTGCACTGATTATGGGATTTCGGATCAAGACTGCAGACCAAGATAGATCAAGCATGCAAACTCCTGGGATGATTTGCATATAGACGACTTGTAAATAAGAACAAATTTCAAATCTGTACTTTGCTGGGTTTTTTTTTTTTGCTGTGGTTGAATTATTTCCCAGTAATATAAAAACTGCAGGTGATAGCTACATTGTAACGCAAAACACTGCAACTTAAATGGAGCTGTTGACCCCTCAGAATTCAAGTATGTCTTCCGGTCACGACTGGGAGACAGAGTCTCCATCTGAGACTTAATTGTTTTTATGATTTAACCCTTAGAAGCAATAGATCAATAGATTTGACCTGTGGAAAGTTTCCAGTTTGGAGTCATCAGGGATTGACAATTTGTGGTTTGTGTTTTGAGGTCACTGGAAATAAATATCAAATTTCATTTTTTTATTGAGTTTTTAATTAAAATGGTTTTCCTTAGTTATTTACATTAAAGTGTGAAGTTTTGAATGATGTGCTTTAGGGTTTGTGGATTCAGCCTTGAACAACTGCCAGCACCTTGACTCCTAACAGCATGGTTGACCTTGGGTCCTCAGAGTCAGACTCTTCTGCACGGCTTCTCAGTACTTACAGACAGAAGCCATTAGAGTGCTTTGTGGAGCTTTATAACTAGTCTCCGTGTCTTAGTTACTTTCCTATTGTTGTGAGGAGGCACCATGACCGAGGTTAACTTACAGAAGAAAGCATTTATTTGGGGCTTGTTAATACTTTCCAAGAGTGAATTCATCATGACGGGAAGCAGAGCCACAATCAGGCAGGCAGGCATGGTGCTAGAACAGTGGATGAGAGCTTACATCTGATCCACAAGGGGCAGAAGTGGGGGGAGAGTGGGAGAGGGAGAGGGAGAGACAGACTGGGCCTGGCTTGGGCTTTTGAAACCTCAACCCTCCTCCCCCCCATATACCTCCTCCGATAAAGCTATACCTCCTAACCCTTCCTAAATAATTCATCAACTAGAAAACAAACACTCAAATATATGAGCCTATGTGGGCAATTCTCATCCCATTTTGGCTCTGGGGATATACCCAATTCTAAGACATTATCTTATGATAACTCAGGTATATCCCAGCTAGAAGAAAATCAGTTTTGTCCTAACCCATAAACATGTCCACATTTCTAATTCAAGATATGGAGATTGATAGTGGTCTTGCTGCTGTACAAGACTATACTTCAATTAATAATTCTCCCAGACAATCGCACTCTTCAATCTCTATCTCTGTTTCTTTGGTCTTATGCTCCTTGGGTCTGGTCCTTCATAAACTAGGAATGGGGTCTTCTAGAACACTTACCAACTAAATATTTTTAAGTGCTATAAAATTTGAAGAAGAAAATGTATTATAATTATTAATATGCTTTCATAACTATATAGTTATTATTGTGTCACTGCTTTGAACAAGAGTATAGATCTATGAGATATAAAGCTTTGCCAAGGAAAAAGTCACACTGATACCTAACTAGAAGCTCTTCTACTGATTTCCATTCATGATTCCAGATAGTATTCTGTATACTATTGGAAGAGAAAGCTAGTCATCAGTATCACTCTGCTACAAATTCTGCACACCACAACAGTGACCTGCCTGCAAGATATTCTAATGCAGTAGTGGCATGATGTTATGGGAGCAACCAACTGCCTTAAAAATGGAATTCAGGCCCATTCCATGAGATGGGATTCATATCTGACTCTGTTAAAGTGACCAAGTCCCCGAGACCAGATAGGTCGTGGGTGTAGGGGAAAAATTAATATAATTCCGCTAAAAGAATATAACAATAAAATGACTCATAACATATTGTCAATACCTGTAGAGCTGAGCCTTGCTCAACCCACATCTGAGAGTCTTCTCCTAGTGGTAGGGGGTGATTAACAGAGACCCACAGCTGAACTATATGCAGAGAGAGACTTTGGAACACTCGGTCTTAAGTGGCCTTCGTCAAACCCTAACCCCAAGGCTCACAGATCTATGTGAAAGAGGAGGCAGGAAGATAGAGGTGATGATGGCTCCAAGGAGACAGTATCTTCCAGACAACAGGACTGTATTAACTTACAGAGATTCTGGTCACATGCACAAAACCTGCACAGAGTCAAGCTAGACAGGGTCCCAATACTAAGAGAGGAAGTGGGCATGGGTTCCCAGCACTAGTCAAGAAGCTGTTTGTAGCTGATACGAATGGACAAAAAGAAAAAAATCGACTTTCTCAATGGCACGTCCCTGAGTGAATCAACCTTACTTCAGGGCATTCCCTATACTTAGAAGTAGTTGGCCAATACAAAACAAACGTAATGGTAGTTCTGTGGACTTTTTGTTTCATTTTGCTTTGTTTTGGCTGTGTGTATGTGTCTGTGTGTATGTGTCTGTGTGTGTGTCTGTGTGTGTGTGTCTGTGTGTGTGTGTGTCTGTGTGTGTGTGTGTGTGTGTGTGTGTGTGTGTCTGTGTGTGTGTGTCTGTGTGTGTGTGTTTGTGTGTGTGTGTGTGTGTGTGTGTGTATGTGTGTATGTGTGTGTATGTGTGTATGTGTGTGTGTATGTGTGTGTATGTGTGTGTATGTGTGTGTATGTGTGTGTGTGTGTGTGTGTGTGTGTGTGTATGTGTGTGTGTGTGTATGTGTGTGTGTGTGTGTGTATGTGTGTGTGTGTGTGTGTGTGTGTGTGTGTATGTGTGTGTGTGTGTGTGTGTGCCTGTGTGTGTCTGTGTGTTTGTGTGTGTGTCTGTGTCTGTGTGTCTGTGTGTGTCTGTGTGTGTGCCTGTGTGTGTGTGTGTGTGTGTATGTGTGTGTATGTGTGTGTATGTGTATGTGTGTATGTGTGTGTATGTGTGTGTCTGTGTATGTGTGTGTGTGTCTGTGTGTGTGTGTGTGTCTGTGTGTTTGTGTGTGTGTGTGTGTGCGCGCACGCACGTGTGTATTGTTGTTTTTTGCCACTATTGTTATTTGGGAAAAGAAAATAATTTTATTTAAAAATGGTAAAGAAAGGGGCTGGAGAGATGGCTCAGCAGTTAAGAGCACTGACTTCTCTTCCAGAAATCCTGAGTTCAACTTCCAGCACCCACATGGTGACTCACAACCATCTATAAGGGATCAGATGCCCACTTCTGGCCTGCAGGAGCACATGCAGGAGAGTCCACATACATTAAGTAAAAAATAAACTTAAAAAAAGATTTTGAGGGGTTAAAGCAAGATTCTAATGGCAAGGAAGAATGTTCATATTCTTAATTTGCATTTCAAGAGTTGACAGGTCTGTATAAGTCCATTTCCTTTCAGTGCTTGCAGCTCAATTGTCCAGCATTGGTCTCAACCCACCCGTTCATCTTACCCTCATTTCCTCTTGCTCTTTGGTCATGCATGCAAATTTCAGTTTCTGTTCTCTCTCTGGCAGAACAACTTCCTTTAGTGAGGTTTGATTTTTCTCTCCACTCCCTTCCTTCTTCAGTTTCTTTTTTAAACACAAATCTGCCGGCAATGACTTTGCTAGGTTTTTGCTCATTTCAGGGAGTCTATGTCCAGCTTCGATGTGGAGAGATATCTTCACTGTGCACAGAACAGTCTAGAAAAGCAGGCTCTTCTCTTTTAGTGCTTTAAACTCATACATTTAGTTCGTGTGGGTTTTTGACAGCACATATGTTCTTACTCATGGTAGACAATGGGAATATACAGTTTTTCCTGGCTACTACTGAGATTGCTTTATACTGATATATAGCAAATCAGTTAAATATGCTCTATTACAGTCTTTTTCACATTTATCTTTTCATATTTTATAAAATTTTAAATTTGTGAATTTAGAATTTCCAGACTTTGAAAATTTTGATTTGTGATTACTCTAAGTTTTTTTTTTTTTTTTTTAAATTCTGGTTTGTTTTCACCTTCTTGAGCTCTAGTTATGTGAGCTGTTGCAGCATTTAATCCCAGCACTAGGGAGGCAGAAGCAGGTGATCTCGGAGTTCAAGGCCAGCCTGATCTACAGAGTAAGTTCCAGGACAACCAGGAAAGAAACTCAATCTTGAAACAAAACAAAACAAAACAAAACAAAACACCCCAATCAACTAACCAAACAAAGAGATCTGGCTTTGTGTAACTAGATCTTTGAAATTTTCAGTGTGTTTTGGTCATCTCCACCCTCCACTCCTCTAGCTCCTCCTAGATCCATTCTCATCTGTCTAGCATCCCACATAAACCCCCAACTTCATGTGCTTTTGAAACAAACCAAAGAGTCCAACTTGTACCACCCACATACTCATGAACGAGGGGCCTTTCCCAGAGCCAGGTCCACCAGCCAGTAGTCAAACCCTTAGAAAAAAGCAGACTCTCCCTCCCCAGACACCACCAACGGTCCATAGTCCCTTAGTTGAAGCTGAGGACTCAGGAGCCCAGCCCCCCTTGCGCTAGAATGTACACTGACTCTTTAAAAAAATCTTATAATTATATACATGCATGTGCATATCGCAGCATGCATATGGAAGTCACAGGACAACCTGTCGCACTTGCTTCTCTCTTTCCTCATGTGGAACCCAGGGATGAGCTCACCCAGTGAGGTAGGCAGCAAGCATTTTATCTACTTGCTGGTTTGGTCTGAAACATTGTTTTTCAACCTTTTCCCTTTTTAGGTTTAGTGTTAGATGGCTATCAGTTCTTCACTTTCTATCTTTTGATTCATTTTTTTCTGTCATGTTTAATTCTCTTAATCTTATCCATGTTTTTTTTTATATATATATATTCTAACTCACTTGAGTCTTCTTTGGATCTCTCTCTCTCTCTCTCTCTCTCTCTCTCTCTCTCTCTCTGATTCTTTATTTTGTCATGCTTTGCAAGACTTAACATAGATGACTTGAAGTCGTAGCTTATGACGTCATCACCATCATGGGGCCTGTTGAGCTCCAGTGTTATCTTCTTTACTTACGGATCAGATGTTTCCCCTTCTTGTTCTTCACTCCTATTCTATAGAGAAGTAAGACTGTGCTGAATGCCATTAGGAGGGACTTTTTGGGTTAGATGGACACAAATTCATTTCTCTGTGAATGAGGATCGGTCTTACTTCTGGTTGGCCGCAAAATGTTGTAGAATCGAAGTTCTGGGATCTTGTCATTTGCTAAGAAGCCTTGCTGCTTCTCTGAGAGCCCTTAGGGGATTTCTCCTGGGAGTTTGGTTCCGCTCTGTTAGTGTAACCACCTAGAGACTGCTGTGCAGAGAAACCACAGAGGCTGCCAAGTGCCACCAGAGACTGGCATTCAGATGAGTGTCACCAAGGCTGCACATGTGTAAATAAAACCATCTTGGGGTCTCCAGCCAAGGCTGCTTGTCACATGAATGGATCTAAGAGGTTTCTGTTCATACCATGTGAACAATCCAGATCTCTTTCATAGTACATATGTAAATGCAACAAAGTAGTTCTTATTTTAGAATCTGTTCATGTGGGACAAATTCTTATGTGGTACTAGAGAACAAAAGTGTCCTTATCCAACGTTGTTTGCATAAACAGTTTGCATTGGACTTGGAGCTTTCTGGACCACTCAGAAAATGTGGAATTCATTGAATTTATGTTTTCATTGTAGTTCTGTGGATAGCAGAGTAAAGACAGTGTTTATACACTTGCTTTAGAACGTCTACTTGGAAGAAAGGAAGAGACTGTAATTTTTAGTTTCCTTTCATTAGATCGAAAAGTGTTTAAAATGTAATCCAGTCTCCAGATATAATGGGTATAGTTTTGCCTATTTGTCTTATAGATCTTTTATGTATGTTTAATCTAACGCTTGAAAGCATCCCCCCAAATTACCCAACTGAATATTGTCTAGTTGCCTGCCACTTGCAGTCCTCCTGCTCTTTGCAACATCTCTTAAATTCTTCCCCTGCCACTGCAAACTCAAGTGAAACAAACATTGCTCGTTCCTGATAGCTAAGCAAAACAAAGGAGGAGGGGCTGGGGAGGAAGGGAGGGGGAGAGAATAAATATGCAGACTAGGGAATGTGAATAAACAATGGCACATCCCCTAAGTGAATAGTGTTTTGTCATCAAAGTTTCTCTGAAAGACATCCAAACAAACAGAAGGAGATGTACAGTTCCTTCTGCGGCACAATTTAGATGGCGAGTCAATGCCTGTACAGGCTAGCTTTACATCACTATGATCCCAGGAGAAAAATGACAGACACATTTGCAAAACAGAGACTCAGGTGGGGACTCCTGGGACTCTGAACTCTGCAGAAGGAAACCTGAAACATTTCCTGACTGTTTTACTCATCCATGCAAGTGGGCAGCCCTTCCCGCCTCTTCAAACACTCCTGCTTTCACAGACGGGTCTAACGACTTGTAATGCTACAATTTTATGCATAAAGGCAACGAAAGGGAGTGTTCTCTGGAAATATCTCACTGTCATAAAAGGAAAACCCCATCAGCCAAGTGTTCATTTATTTGTCCGGTGTGCTACAACCAAAACACGTTGCCTCTTGATCATCACAAACCTACAGCAGTGAAAACGCGTTCTTCCTACAGTCCTCCTGGTTAAATATAATAAAAGTGAAACCAGGGGATTTGTCATCTTGAATGGAGTAATGTAAATGGGTAGAAGGTTTAGAATGTTTAGGGTCATCTCTGCCTGGAAGGCCATTGGTGGTTTCATTGAGAAGCACTTTTGTATCTTGTAAAGTCCTTTTCTGAGTGATAGCATGAAGTTTAGAAAATCTGGTTTCACACAGTGGGAAAATCACTGGTCAAGTGAATTAATTCACATTTATCTCTGCACAATTTTTGACGGAGCTTACATTTTCCATAACTCACTGAGAAAGAGAGAAGAGAAGAAGAATAACACACTTCCTATGGTATCTTGATTCAAATAGAATTCACTTTCTGTGTCAAGAAAGAAAGTAAAAGCTTCAGACTTTCAAAACAATATATTTTAATGTGATAACCTTGAGCTCAAGCCTTGAAGTAAATATTAGACCCATTGTTAAAAGTAATGAATTGCTCTTTTTTTTTAAGGTAAGCAGAGGATCATGTACTATGGTCTCTTGGTCAAGAAACTAGGGGAACATTGAGCATGCTACAGCAGGCAGTGCAATTGTCCCTTTGAAAGTGATTTTTTATTTTCCTTTTTCTTCTCAAGGGTCCTGGATGTCTGCTGGTGTTTCACCTGCATGTATGTTTGTGAAGGAACCAGATGTTCTGGAATTGGAGCTGTAGACAGTTTGAGCTGCCACATGGGTATTGGGAATTGAACCTGGGTCCTCTGGAAGAGGGTTCACATTGGAATGTCAGAACCTTGGATTTGTTTGTTTTGTTTTGTTTTTGTTTTTGTTTAGTTCAGTGTTGCTGTTGTTTTAAATCAGGGGTTTGTATCCACTCCTCTTTGCTGTCCTGCATGTTTTAGTAAACATGCCCCCATTGGGGAAAGTACTAAGTTTCTGTCAGCAAGGGCTGCTACTCATGATAACATCAGCTTTCTGCTTGACTTCTGCTGATCCCATTTAATTCCTAGCACATCCATCTTCTGCTTCAGGCCGCAATAAAAACGTGCTTGGAGGCAGTTCTAGTGAATTATTTTTATACATCCAAGCCTTGGAAATTCCAGACAGTGCTGGGAAGCCTCAATAAACTACATAACAGACAACTGGCAAGGATATTGAGTCCTTGAGTATATTTTTGTAAGGAAGGCCAAGTTATTGTTTCATCTTCTCTTCTTTAGAAAAATGTTAAATATCTTGATCAACTCACAGGTGACCAGGTGCCCCAGTTTAAGAACAGTTTCCCAATTTAGGAATGGCTCATACTCATTTCCACCAATGTTAGAAAACCAAATGCAGGGCTTTGCATGTACTAGACAAGATTTCTACCACCAAGACACATAGATAACCATTCCCTAGAGATAGCTCATTTCTATAAAATATACGCAAAGGAACTTAAAATAATTTAAAGGTTTTCCTCCTCAACAAATTTGAAACCCAAAACCAAGTTATACATATTCTTATTTTTCTTTCCGTTGTAGTAATAAGTGATAGTTACTATCCATCGGAAGCTGTAGTGACCTAGATTCTGAGATACTAATGTTATATGCTCTTCGTTCTTCAATTGTCCCCATGGTAACATGAAGTAGGAACCATAACAATCTATGTCTTTTAGACTAAGAAACTGAAAACTACCAAGGTTAAGAAGCTGTCCCTGGCCTGGACAGGGTGGGAGAGCTGGGCCCAAGGGTGTAAGAGTGGATGGATGGCTCCTCCCCTCCATTGGCTGCTGTACCCAGGAGAGGGGGGTAACAGTAGAACTGACCTTGGTGGCATAGGGGCAGGAGAAGTGGACTTACCCTCTGCCGGCAGTGTGGTGGCATGGGCCTAGGGAGATCTCCCACTCCTCATCCCCACCCCCACACTGCCCTACTGCCCCCCAACAGATGCACCCATATGGATACAAACCTACACACAACACAGGAGTATACATAAAAACAAAACAGAAAGAAATGAAAAACCCCAAACAAAACACAGTATCTAAGAAGTAATGTAGTAAGCTTTATTTCGAAAATACCTGCAACAATAACAGAATAGAGAAATGTGTGCAGTTCCTACTGGTAACAATGTTGCTAAATGCTCCTTAGAACTGATTTGCTGTCCACATTTGTAATCAAAGGAAGCCCAAATTTCAGTCAGACACCACTCATGAAAGAGGTGATTTAAATTTGCTTCCATCCCCAAATCCATGGACTTATTATTAAATCCTTAATTACAATTTACAAGGATCACATTTGATACAGCAAAGAGAAAGGGCATAAAGCCGTCATCTCCAGTGGGGTGTCAGGGAGACAGGGAGGAGGTCCTCAAAAAAGAGAATGATTGAACGTGTTTAGTTCCCAGCCCAGAACTTCATGGTGACATATGTGCTGGGTATAGAAGCTCCCATTCTCAGCTCTCTACACTGCTGGTCTTCAATCATATTTTCTTATGCTCCCTCTGCATCCTAGGCTTTTGCATACACCTCAGTAGAGGATATGCCATACCTTATTTTTCTCCAACAGGACCACTTCACAGGTGAATGACACACCTGCAGAGCCCTCATTGCACATCTGTTCACTACCTTTGTTCCTTCCTACATGTTCATGAAGAGACTTTATGTCACCGTTTGGTTGGATTAAATCTAGCTGCTCTGTGCACCGATAGTAGTTGGCACGTCCTTGTCCAGCAAGTGCAGTATTGTATGTTAATGGTCTTGGTTTAGCACTGGTAACTGGCATGCCTAAACCACCCACATTTTATCACTTCTCCAATCTTGCTTCTGTTTTGGCACAGCTAGAGTAATCCTTTTTATATAATGTCTCACACCATTGATTCTTTAGAGTGGGTAAACTTATTGTGGCCTAATATAAAAAAGCATGTGTCTGCTATGAGGCTAAGAAAATGTGGTCATCATTCAGGAGTCTGTTTAAAGATGTCCATGTGGATTTTTTTTCCTTTCAATTTTTCTACCCCTCAAATCATCTTTTATACACTGTTTCCCAGTTTCTCTAGCATCTTGACATTTCTCTTCACAAATACTATCTACTTGCATTTCTAAATTGATATGCAAACCAAATTTATTATTGGCTATACTCAATATCTGAATTGGTGAGAATTGAAAAAATTGTATGGGATTTCATATATATATATATATATATATATATATATGTACACACACCCACACATATGCACAGTAGTTGAATTTTTGGGGGAGCCTCCTAAAGCCCATCTTACCTATGTATACAGTAGAACCCTGACTAGCTTGAATTGCTTCTAAGGCAGCCTTAGACTTTGTGGGAAGAGGGTCATTTTCTTGTCATGTCCTTGAGTAGACACTTTTTATAGGTAAAGATTCTTAAGAATGTAGTTTACATACGCTCACCTTCCCCTCCCACAAGCACCTTTGTACATTTCTCTGGGGCCTTCCCTTCAGATCTGTGATACCTTGGGTCCTCTTGCCACCCTGGTTCTATAACTTCATTCACAATTTGGTCCTAAACTTCTGTGCTTTAAAATGTCCCCATTATGTCACCCCATTCTCTGCATGCATGGCCTTTCTCATCTGTACACACCAAAGGTGAAGGCTGTTCACAACATGAGGTGATTTCTCACTATATCTTAATTAATAATTAATTAATCAATTAATTAATCAATAATGATTTCCAGTACTGGGGTTGAACAAGGTCCTTTTGCATACTAAGTAAGCATTATGTCATTGAGCTGGCTCACAGGACTAAGGCCTTTGATTTCCTTTTACTGGTTGATTAATTTGTGTGTGTGTGTGTGTGTGTGTGTGTGTGTGTGTGTGTGCATGTGCACGTGCGCATGCATTTACCTATGTAATTTAGGTGCATGCTTGCAAAGCACATGTATGTAAGTCAGAGGACACCTCAGACATTGGTTTTTGTCTTCCACCTTGTCTGAGACAGGAACTCTGTTGTTTTTCCACTGTGTACACCATTTATCCAGCCCGTGAGCTTCTGGGGGTATTTCCCTGTTTCTACTTTCTATTTCCCCACAGGAATACTAAGATTACAGGCACTTGCTCTAAGTGTCTGGATTTCTGGGGATTCATCCTTAGACCTTCATGTTTGTACAACAAGCATGTTTACCTACTGAGCTATCTCTCCAGCCTGACTTAATACTTTAACTAGGTGAAGTTAAATTATTTAGATAAAGAAATATATTTGGGGGCCTGGAGAGATGGCTCATTAGTTAAGAGAACCTGCAGGCTCAGTTCTCAGCACCCAATCATAGTTCACAAACTCCTTTAACTCAGTTCTGGGGGATCCAACATACTCTTCTGGCCTCTGAGTGCACTACGCATGCTTATGGTGCACATACATGCACTCACACATACACATGAAATAAAAATAAAGAAAATGCTTTTTCAAAAGATATATTTTGGACAAGAATAAAGACAAAATATTTATTAAAGAATGTTTAACAGATACTATAAACTAAGGTCTGTGTTAATCGGAGAGAGAAAGAAAGGTAAAGGGGAGATATAGCCCAAATCCAGTTCTTTTCCTACCTGATATATCTAATCCTCCATGTAGTATCAGCTCCTATCCCCTGTTTATTCCCTTAACTCTTTGCTATTCCCTTCCTCTCAGTTATTTAAATTTGAAGATATCCACGCAGATTTCTGACAAACATCTAATGTTACCACATCTTCATGGTAATAAAAGACATAGACAAACTTTTCTTTATTACACAGATGGCATTTTCAAATGTTTTTGGGAAAACTGAATCTCCATATTCAAAAAGAATAAAAGGTCTTTCTCTTTATCAAATGCAAAATCCAACTCAAAATGGATAAAGATCCCCGGCTTAGACTTTCAGCACAACCCCTGGAAGAACACATCTTCTTACTACTGGTCTTAGCAATGGGGGTCTTGTATACAAGCACAGGCAGATAGACCAGGAAAGCAAACAAAGCGGAAGGAAGAGGAAACTGGATCAAATTGAAAAGCTTCTACATAACAGAAGAAATAATTAACAGAATGGCAAGTCAGCCTATAAGTTGGAAGATGATGTTTGCTAAGCATATATCTGATAAATTAGTATTCAAAGTGAATAAGGAACTCAAGAACTCAATAGCAAGTAAGCCTTGCTAAGACTAAGCAGAAAATAAAACCAAACATTTTTCAAGTTTAGACATATATAAAAAGGCAGAAAGCTATGTACCGAAATGCTCAACATCACGAGTTGTTAAGGAAGCGTGAAGCAAAGCCATACTTGTCAGGAAAAAAGACAGAGCTGACAAGTGTGGAGAAAAGAAGGGGAAGAAAAGAAAGGGGGAGGAAGGACCCTTCTACATCATAGGTGTCAATATAAGGTGGAACTGACAATTGTTTAGTACCAAAGTACAGAAGTCCCTAAAAGAAAGAAAAGTAGAAATAGAGCTACCTTCTGGCCTCTCATTCCCACCTCTTCTTTTTTTTTTTCTTTTTCTTTTTTTCTTTTTTTCAGAGCTGGGGACTGAACCCAGGGCCTTGCGCTTGCTAGGCAAGTGCTCTACCACTGAGCTAAATCCACAACCCCATTCCCACCTCTTCAATAGAACCAAATGAACGAGATTAGCATTTTGTAGAGATGGCTCTACACCCATTAATGCAGCAAAATTCACAACGGGCAAGACATGGTAGCTACCTAACAGCTATCAGAAGCTGAACAGACAGAACAGACACACTCTAACTACACAAGGGAACAGTACCCAGCTTTTAGAAAACAATATAAAACTCTGCCAGTTGTGACAGCACAGATGAACCTGAGTGACACTGTGACAAGTGAGACAACGTAGGAAAAGGTAGTCCTGAAATGAAAAATGAACTCTTAGAAACAGGCCATGGAGTGATGTTCAACCAGCGGTTGGGGAAAGAAATGGACGCATGGAGGATGTGCGGGAGATGTACAAAGGATACAGAATTTCAGTTAAATAAGAGTTCAGGAGATCTGGTATACAAAGCGGTGACTACCATTAATAATATATTAGGCTTGTAGAAGTTACCGCGAGGAGATTTTTTAAGTGTACTTATCCAGAAAGGCGATAAACATGCCGAGATGACACGTATGTTCATTCAATCTGGCCATTCCAAAATGCATACCTATTTCCAAACATCGTGCTGTAGACTATGAATACAAATGATCTTATCTGTCAGTTAAAATAATTAAAAATTCACGTGGTAGGTTTTGAAGACATTGGAGATACATACACGTGCAAGACCACCATAACTGTATTTGCACGAATGAAAAGTCTTGCTGGTCTTGGCAAGTATGTACTTGAAGTTTAATACAAAAATTTAAATTAACAGCAGTTCCTCATTTCTCCTTTTCAGCCCCCTTCCCATAAAACATAACTCTCTATCATTTTCCCCTTCAACTAACAACTTCCTTGCCACCCTTACATTTTCAGAACTAATTTTCCAAGATAATTTTTGACACAGTTTCATAACTAGAAAACTCAATTACTTAAAGTTTCTGAGACAAAGGGATTTAGGTTGCTTGCAAAGTTCAACTTTTACGCCTCAAAAACTTAGACGTGACGCAAAGAAGTCTTAAAGTTTATATCAAAACTGAATATGACCCCAATATTCAAAACCAGACCATTTCTATATCCCAAACAGAGTCTGAGGACTCCATCTCCAATACTCAGATCACCCCTGTGCGATGGGACTGAAATGAAGGCAAGGATCAGACTGAGGATTTATTTCACAGGAAGGGTCGATCCAAAACAAAATGAAGCTCGGGTAAGTCCTGTTCTTTGGGATTCTCTTTGCTTCTTTACTGTCATTACAGTTGGCTAAGACTATCTGAGTGAAGAGCCAAGTGTTTGGGAAGCTTTTAGGCAACCGTCTTCTGCAACTGTGTTCCACTAAAGCACCGTGACTAATAATGACGGGAAATGTGACTCAGTGTCCAAGTCATTCTCTGCCTCCTACTTGGTGTGGGAACCTCAAGACAAAGTCACCTCTGCTTGATGGCCACCTCGCTCCCACCCTGTGAAACCATGATAGCAGGGACATACTGAAAGACCTTACGGCCTTGAGTGTAGGCTGCCACTGTTGAATCAGACCCCCAGCTTCATGGACAGGACCAGGAGGATGCCAAAGTTGAGATGAAGGGAGAAAACAGAAGGAGGCTACAGAAAGCTATGCTTTCAGGTAGTCTGGCTTTTCATATAAATCACCCCATTTAGTTTCCTTTAGACTCACTTGACACAGCCTTCCACTGTTTTAGGTTTTATCATTTATAGAGATCTTCTTATTTGGCATCATGCCATTCGGTGAGGACCCCTTGAAGGATGCTTTAGTTGCCAATTTCTAGCCACTAAGTTCAATCCTAAGCCCGGCTCGTTTGATAGCCATTAGGACGACAACATCACCTTCCAGGTAGACCATCTGATGCATCACAACAACCATCTCTGACAGTGTTTTCATAGCTCTTCCAGACGACAAGCAAAGGAAAAACAGTTCCTTGTCATAGGAGGTCCCAGGACATTTGATCCCCACCCCCCAAAATCTCAATTTGACTTTGGGAATAAAGTACCTGAGTAATCAAGATATAAAAGTATTTGTTTCCTTTCTCAAATTGAGGTTAATTTTATAGATTCATATCCTACCTGTTTTAATACTAAATTAAGGATTCAAACACATTTTCCCCCCACACATCAACTCAAGGGTGGAAATACTTCCATAAGATTATATATGAAAATCTTTTTATCAGGGACTACCGTGGTATAATATTAAATCAGGCCAGGCAAATAGAAACAGTGCCAGACCATTAGACAATGTTTCCCTGGGGTCTGAAGAAGCAGAGTACCCCCCTCTCTGGACACGTGTATGGTCTCGAGGGAAGAAGACCTTTGGGTTTAGAATACAAACTCCCCTGTTCACTAGCTGGGGATCCAAGAGAGTTACTTGTTCTCCTCAGTGCCATGAGAACCTCTTTACCAAGCCATAACTCACAGCAGAGGTTCAATAAAGAGTGGGTACAGTTACACGTGTCTACCCACTTGACTCCTCCAAGAGAATGAGCAAGTATGTTTTCCTTTATAAGCACTGCTTATCACAAGGGTACCTACTTAATAAATTTCACATCAGCATTTGTTTGTTGAGGGGAACATGCCTATGTCTGTCTAGGATCATATATATCTTTTCAAAAATTTTACTAAGAGATACAAAGGAAGATTACATTAATTCATGTCTTTCAGTGCGGTCAATACTCTTTTAAAGATGGGGGAGGGAGAGTAAAAGTAAAACAGGAATTATTATTTTCACTAATTTTTTTCTATAGCTATTTCAAGATCCACGAATTTTATAAATTACTTCTTTTTTATTATAATATTATTACATAATTTTCTCCTTCCTTATAAGCACTTCTATGTACCCATCCTTGATAATCCTCAAATTCATGACCTCTTGTTTATGTGTGTTATATATCTGTATATACATATATTTACTCCTATACAAATCTATACATATACATATATTATATGTACATAAACATTCTTTTTTTTTATTATTAACTTGAGTATTTCTTATATACATTTCGAGTGTTATTCCCTTTCCCGGTTTCCGGGCAAACATCCCCCTCCCCCCTCCCCTTCCTTATGGGTGTTCCCCTCCCAACCCTCCCCCCTTGCTTCCCCTCTCCCCAACAGTCTAGTTCACTGGGGGTTCAGTCTTAGCAGGACCCAGGGCTTCCCCTTCCACTGGTGCTCTTACTAGGATATTCATTGCTACCTATGAGGTCAGAGTCCAGGGTCAGTCCATGTATAGTCTTTGGGTAGTGGCTTAGTCCCTGGAAGCTCTGTTTGGTTGGCATTGCTGTACATATGGGGTCTCGAGCTCCTTCAAGCTCTTCCAGTTCTTTCTCTGATTCCTTCAACGGGGGTCCTGTTCTCAGTTCAGTGGTTTCCTGCTGGCATACGCCTCTGTATTTGCTGTATTCTGGCTGTGTCTCTCAGGAGCGACATGCATTCACTTTTTGATCATCCGTCTTGAGTTTCATTTGTTCTAGGCATCTAGGGTAATTCGAGCATTTGGGCTAATAGCCACTTATCAATGAGTACATACCATGTATGTCTTTCTGTGATTGGGTTAGCTCACTCAGGATGATATTTTCCAGTTCCAACCATTTGCCTACGAATTTCATAAAGTCATTGTTTTTGATAGCTGAGTAATATTCCATTGTGTAGATGTACCACATTTTCTGTATCCATTCCTCTGTTGAAGGGCATCTGGGTTCTTTCCAGCTTCTGGCTATTATAAATAAGGCTGCGATGAACATAGTGGAGCACGTGTCTTTTTTATATGTTGGGGCATCTTTTGGGTATATGCCCAGGAGAGGTATAGCTGGATCCTCAGGCAGTTCAATGTCCAATTTTCTGAGGAACCTCCAGACTGATTTCCAGAATGGTTGTAGCAGTCTGCAACCCACCAACAATGGAGGAGTGTTCCCTTTCTCCACATCCTCGCCAGCATTTGCTGTCACCTGAGTTTTTGATCTTAGCCATTCTCACTGGTGTGAGGTGAAATCTCAGGGTTGTTTTTGATTTGCATTTCCCTTATGACTAACGATGTTGAACATTTCTTTAGGTGTTTCTCGGCCATTCGGTATTCCTCAGCTGTGAATTCTTTGTTTAGCTCTGAACCCCATTTTTTAATAGGGTTATTTGTCTCCCTGCGGTCTAACTTCTTGAGTTCTTTGTATATTTTGGATATAAGCCCTCTATCTGTTGTAGGATTGGTAAAGATCTTTTCCCAATCTGTTGGTTGTCGTTTTGTCCTAACCACAGTGTCCTTTGCCTTACAGAAGCTTTGCAGTTTTATGAGATCCCATTTGTCGATTCTTGATCTTAAAGCATAAGCCATTGGTGTTTTGTTCAGGAAATTTTTTCCAGTGCCCATGTGTTCCAAATGCTTCCCTAGTTTTTCTTCTATTAGTTTGAGTGTATCTGGTTTGATGTGGAGGTCCTTTATCCACTTGGACTTAAGCTTTGTACAGGGTGATAAGCATGGATCGATCTGCATTCTTCACATGTTGACCTCCAGTTGAACCAGCACCATTTGCTGAAAATGCTATCTTTTTTTCCATTGGATGGTTTTTTTGGCCCTTTGTCAAAAAAATCAAGTGCCCATAGGTGTGTGGGTTCATTTCTGGGTCTTCAATTCTGTTCCATTGGTCTATCTGTCTGTCTCCGTACCAATACCATGCAGTTTTTATCACTATTGCTCTATAATACTGCTTGAGTTCTGGGATAGTGATTCCCCCTGAAGTCCTTTTATTGTTGAGGATAGTTTTAGCTATCCTGGTTTTTTTGTTATTCCAGATGAATTTGCAAATTGTTCTGTCTAACTCTTTGAAGAATTGGATTGGTATTTTGATGGGGATTGCATTGAATCTGTAGATCGCTTTTGTCAGAATGGCCATTTTTACTATATTAATCCTGCCAATCCATGAGCATGGGAGATCTTTCCATCTTCTGAGATCTTCTTCAATTTCTTTCTTCAGACTCTTGAAGTTCTTATTGTACAGATCTTTCCCTTGCTTGGTTAAAGTCACACCGAGGTACTTTATATTATTTGGGTCTATTATGAAGGGTGTCATTTCCCTAATTTCTTTCTTGGCCTGTTTCTCTTTTGTGTAGAGGAAGGCTACTGATTTATTTGAGTTAATTTTATACCCAGCCACTTTGCTGAAGTTGTCTATCAGCTTTAGTAGTTCTCTGGTGGAACTTTTGGGATCACTTAAATATACTATCATATCATCTGCAAATAGGGATATTTTGACTTCTTCTTTTCCGATCTGTATCCCCTTGACCTCCTTTTGTTGTCTGATTGCTCTGGCTAGAACTTCAAGAACTATATTGAATAAGTAGGGAGAGAGTGGGCAGCCTTGTCTAGTCCCTGATTTTAGTGGGATTGCTTCAAGTTTCTCTCCATTTAGTTTAATGTTAGCAACTGGTTTGCTGTATATGGCTTTTACTATGTTTAGGTATGGGCCTTGAATTCCTATTCTTTCCAGGACTTTTATCATGAAGGGGTGTTGAATTTTGTCAAATGCTTTCTCAGCATCTAATGAAATGATCATGTGGTTTTGCTCTTTCAGTTTGTTTATATAATGGATCACGTTGATGGTTTTCCGTATATTAAACCATCCCTGCATGCCTGGGATGAAGCCTACTTGATCATGGTGGATGATTGTTTTGATGTGCTCTTGGATTCGGTTTGCCAGAATTTTATTGAGTATTTTTGCGTCGATATTCATAAGGAAAATTGGTCTGAAGTTCTCTTTCTTTGTTGGGTCTTTGTGTGGTTTAGGTATAAGAGTAATTGTGGCTTCATAGAAGGAATTCGTAGTGCTCCATCTGTTTCAATTTTGTGAATAGTTTGATAATATTGGCACGAGGTCTTCTATGAAGGTCTGATAGAATTCTGCACTAAACCCGTCTGGACCTGGGCTCTTTTTTGGTTGGGAGACTTTTAATGACTCTTTCTATTTCTTTAGGAGTTATGGGGTTGTTTAACTGTTTTATCTGTTCCTGATTTAACTTCGGTACCTGGTATCTGTCTAGGAAATTGTCCATTTCCTGCAGATTTTCAAGTTTTGTTGAATATACGATTTTGTAGTAAGATCTGATGATTTTTTGAATTTCCTCTGATTCTGTTGTTATGTCTCCTTTTCCATTTCTGATTTTGTTAATTTGGACACACTCTCTGTGTCCTCTCGTTAGTCTGGTAAGGGTTTATATATCTTGTTGATTTTCTCAAAGAACCAACTTTTGGTTCTGTTGATTCTTTCTATGTTCCTTTTTGTTTCTACTTGGTTGATTTCGGCTCTGAGTTTGATTATTTCCTGCCTTCTACTCCTCCTGGGTGTATTTGCTTCTTTTTGTTCTAGAGCTTTAGGTGTGCTGTCAAGCTGCTGACATATGCTCTTTCCTGTTTCTTTCTGCAGGCACTCAGCGCTATGAGTTTTCCTCTTAGCACAGCTTTCATTGTGTCCCATAAGTTTGGGGTATGTTGTACCTTCATTTTCATTAAATTCTAAAAAGTTCTTAATTTCTTTCTTTATTTCTTCCTTGACCAGGTTATCATTGAGTAGAGCATTGTTCAACGTCCACGTATATGTGGGCATTCTTCCCTTATTGTTGTTGAAGACCAGCTTTAGCCCGTGGTGGTCTGATAAGACGCATGGGATTATTTCTATCTTTCTGTACCTGTTGAGGCCTGTTTTGTGCCTGATTATATGGTTAATTTTGGAGAAAGTACCATGAGGTGGTGAGAACAAGGTATATCCTTTTGTTTTAGGATAGAATGTTATATAAATATCTGTTAAGTTCATTTGGTTCATGACTTCAATTAGTCTGTCTATGTCTCTGTTTAATTTCTGTTCCATGATCTGTCCATTGATGAGAGTGGGGTGTTGAAATCTCCTACTATTATTGTGTGAGGTCCAATGTGTGCTTTGAGCTTTAGTAAGGTTTCTTTTACGTATGTAGGTGCCCTTGTATTTGGGGCATAGATATTTAGGATTGAGAGTTCATCTTGGTGGATTTTTCCTTTGATGAATATTAAGTGTCCTTCTTTATCTTTTTTGATAAGTTTTGGTTGAAAATCTATTTCATTCGATATTAGAATGTCTACTCCAGCTTGCTTCTTCAGACCGTTTGCTTGGAAAGTTGTTTTCCAGCCTTTTACTCTGATGTGGTGTCTGTCTTTGTCTCTGAGGTGTGTTTCCTGTAGGCAGCAAAATATGTCCCTGTTTTTTTTTTGTTTGTTTGTTTGTTTTTGTTTTTTTTGTGACTTTTGACTGTCAGGCTGAAAGTTAGAGTCTCACAGTTCCTGCTGATATAGAATGAAGACCACATTACTTAATCACCCCTCACCCCCACCCACTGTTATGCTACAAGTGTCAATTGCCTAAGCCATCAGTCTTTTATCCTCAGAAAGAACAAGAAAGTTTTTAGGACTTTTAAAAAGGAGTTATCATCAGCATTTCAGTACAGTTAGAGTGCTAGAATGGATGGAGACCTCCAGACTTTAAAGTCACACCCAAGCCCGTCTCTGTGACCCCTGCCACTACACTTTGCAGGCTGGGAGGCTCCTGGCCAAAAAACAACAGAACAAAGCAAAACAAAAACAAACAAGCAAAGAACCCTGGGACGTTAATGAATAAGAATGATACTAGTAATACTAGTAAACTGCAGATTCCCCCTATGTACATAGTTTTATTCTAAGTAATTTACAAAAAAATGGCTTCATTCTTGGACTTCTGGGTAAGACGGCAGACTAGAGCCTACCTCCACACAACCTGGTGAGAAAGAATCAGAATGAGTGTCTTGAATGACCATGGGGATCACTAAAAGAAATCAGGAAAAAATTACTTCTCAGAACCCTTGGGGCAGTTCTAAAGTTTACAGATTAAAGTTAAAGTTATAGCTAAAAAAGTTTATAGCTATGAGTACTTACATTGAGAGAGAGAGAGAGAGAGAGAGAGAGAGAGAGAGAGAGATTTCAAATAACCTAATGATATACTTCAAGGTCTGAGAAAATCAAGAATAAGTCAAATCTAAAAGCAGCAGATGTCAAGAAATTAAAAAAAAAAACCAACAGGATAGAAATCAATAAAAGGGAGACTTAAAGATAATATATCCAAGAGATGGTTCATTGAAAGGAAAAAAAAAAAGACGACATTGATAAGCCATGGGCCAAATTTCAAATTAATAAAATTGGAGGTGAAAGGCAGGCTGTTAAACGAACTGCAGTGAAACCCACTTGTTTCCCAAATAAACAGAAGAGCTTGACAAATTCCTTTAAAAATGAATTAAGAAGAATAAACAACTTAGAAGATGCATAACAAGCCATGAGATTGGGGTAGGAATAAAAAGCCTCCTGACCAAAAAAAAAAAAAAAAAAGAGACCAAAAGGATTTACTGCTAAATTTTACTAAACCTTCAAGTAAGAAGCAACATCATTACTCTGGAAGCTGCCCCACAAAACAGAAAGGAAAGGAATTCCCGAACTCATTCTGCATAGCCAGTATTTCCCAAATATTAAAACCACATAAGGACACATAAAAGTTAAAAAAAAAAGTGCAGACCAATTTCCTTGATAACCATGGAAGCAAAAATTCTCATTATTTATTTATCTTGCTGGTCTCTGTGCAAAGGCACACTATGGACCTTAGATAATGGTCATACTGTTGCATTGTCACAGTAGCCAAGATTTGGAATCAACCTAGATGCCACTTAATAGATGAACGGGTAGAGAAAATGTGGTGCAGACACACAGCGGATTCCAATGGACGAGAGTGGAACAGCCACAGCTGCAGGAGAGCAGATGCCCGAGTTGGAGAGTGTCTTGTTAGGCAGAACGAGCCAGACACAGAAAGACAGGAAGTGCACGTTTCTATCTTAGGTGGGATCTAGACGCAAACACATATGTGTAAGTCATAAAAGTAGGGTGCAGAAAATGAGAGGGGAGGAGAGGCAACAAGAGAGGGCAGTGAAATACCTGTGGCATGGTAGCAGAAAGAGTGACTATTTGGGGAAGGGAAGGGGACCAACCTAGAAAGGGTGAGAATTGGGGGAATAGTGGTGGTGGTGGTGGTGGGGAACATGAGAGCAAAATATAATGGTGGATATGTACAAAAATGAAAAGGACACCTTTTACTTTGTATGCCAATTCAATGAATAAGATACACTTCATCTCTTTTAATCTTCATAATAGCTCGGAGGTAGGTGCTATATTTATACCCATGTTACAAGTGACAGAAGTGAGACACAGGGAGGTTAAATCAATAGAGCAAGGCCATCAGCTCAGAGGCAAGATCCGAATTCAGCTCAGAGCATCAGTATTCATGGTCTTTTACCTCACTTTGCTTGACAGAGAGAAATGGAAGACAAAGGGCCATAATCTCTCAAATACAAATGTTCTGAGACATTCAGATTTCAGAAAGTTAATAAACGTACGTTTTATTGCACCTGTGGTGGTTTGAATGCAAGTGTCCCCCATACATTCAGATGTCTGAATACTTGGTTCCAAATTGACAGCACTGTTTCGGGGGTGTTAGAAGGTAGTGTTACTAAAGGAAAGTGGTCACTGGGGTGAGCTATGAAGTTATAGAGACTCGTATCATTCTGTGCCTGTTCTCTCTGCTTCCTGCTGATGGGTCAAGATGTGAGTCCTCAGCTTCTGCTTCAGCCACAATACCTGTAGCCTGCTGTATACACTCGGCATTATGAACTCTAGCCATCTGTAACCATAGGCCCAATAGCCTTGTTTCATCACAGCAACAGGAAAGTAACTAATTCACACTCAGTCAGGATGTAGGGCCTCATCTCAAAACAGTCACATTGGTAACTGACAGTTTTGGTGGTGTATATGTGGATGAAAAAGATTGCTATGTCAGCCTGGGCCACACTCTGTTACAATGTGACTTGCCAAAAAAAAAAAAAAAAAAAAGAGTCTATGTTCAGAGTTGATAATGCCTTTAAATTGGATAAGGATCTGCATTCTTGCGTTCTTGAAATTACCAAACTTTTCTCAGATGTAGAGGAAGGAAGTTGGATGATGTGTTGGCCTTTCAAATTACTGTTCCTGCCTGAACTGAGAAGTCAAAGCAAGACCAAGCCATTTGAATGAATGCTCCTGATTCCCAATCCCAAAAGGAGCCCCATTCTTCTTCTTCTTCTTCTTCTTCTTCTTCTTCTTCTTCTTCTTCTTCTTCTTCTTCTTCTTCTTCTTCTTTTTTTTTTTTTCTTCTTCTTCTTCTTCTTCTTCTTCTTCTTCTTCTTCTTCTTCTTCTTCTTCTTCTTCTTCTTCTTCTTTTTTTTTTTTTTGAGCTGGGGACCGAACCCAGGGCCTTGCGCTTGCTAAGCAAGTGCTCTACCACTGAGCTAAATCCCTAACCCCATAAACATGGAAGTCTGTTTTGCATTGGCCAAGTACTCCTAGGCAAGGGGTCTGCCCTGGAGTGTGGTTGATGTAGCCACTGTCACTCCTTTGAGGACCCTTTTTTTTCCTCCCAGGGCCTTGCACTTGCTAGGCAAGAGCTCTATCACTGAGCTAATTCCCCAACCCCCCGTTCTTCTTTATCAAAGGTCAAGTCCTACATCAACCTCAGCTTACCCCTAAGATCCAGAACCAACTTGCTCTTGCTTTTCCTTCAAACAGTCAATGCATTCATTGTATTTGACTCACCAATGGCTTCTTTCTGACAGGTTGAAGTTACACCAAGAACTCCGAGAGGATGGAGACACAGCAGTCCTACTGGACAGACTCTAGGGTTCCATTAGCAGCATTCTCATCTGAGTTGTTTGATATTGTGACTTGGTCGTTCAGGAATCATCTTAGACGCCCGTTAGAGCCCGGGAGAGTGCTTATAGGACAAGTGATGTAAAACTGAAGGCTGTCATTGTGACTTAAAGGAAACAGGGTGAAAGGTGAATGCGCTTGGGTAAGGTGCTGTAACTTGGGGCACTATGACTTGGGCCAATGTGCAAGGAAAGGGTGCATATTGTGCCTTTTACCTCAGGGCTCAGGAGGCAGAGAGAGGTGGATCTCTGTGGGTTAGAGATCAATCTAGTTCCAGGCCAGCCAGGCCTACTTAATAAGAGCCTATCTATGAACACATAGAAAGAAAGACAGACAGACAGAAAGAAGGAAAGAAAGAAAGAAAGAGAGAGAAAGACAGAGAGAGAGAAAGACAGACAGACAGAAAGAAAGACCCAATACTGTTATTATGAAGGCAAAATTTTAACTCTAAATAAAGTCAATGAAGACCTAGACAAGCAGGTATTGATATGCTTTTCTAAAATTTATATTTATTTACATGTTTTATTTGTGTGTGTGTGTGTGAATGTGCATATGTATGCATGTGCAAATCTTAGGAGTGTGTGTGTGTGTGTGTGTGTGTAATTCAGAGGAAAACTTATGGGATCAATTCTCTTTGTCCACCACTTGGGGACCAGGAATTAATCACACAGTTTTGTCAGGCTTGGGAACAAGCATCTTGACTCTCTGAGCCATCTTGTCTACCTCATGGTCCTCTGGTACAGAAAATCTAGAGCCTCTGCTGCAGTGGCCATCTTCCTACCCTCACTGGGTTCAGGTCGTAAGGCGTTTAGAATTTCTGTATAGAGCACACAGCCAGGGCATCTTTAACCCAGCTGAATAGAAGAAGGAATGCAGCTTGGGGCCCTCTAGAGTGGTGATCGGCCATATTAATCCAGAAAAAATAAACATTGTTAGAGTGCTAGAGGCCAGGACATTTCTAGTTATGTGCAAGGTGCAGATTAACCAAAACTAAAACAAAGCAGGAACCCGAGGTCACGTTTTGCTTTGTGGCTGATTTCTGTCACAATCAGGCACTCCAGGAGTTAAAAAATTTTGGTAAGCTGGTCTGAAATTGTAATATCTGTGTAAAATGCATTCTAAGTAACAAGCATCTAGAATATAACTCTAGAGGTTGTAGATTTTATATTTCTTTTGCCAGCATTATTAAAATGATGTTACATGAGAAATGAAAATTTATTTTACTCCACATCGTGGCATCTTCAAAACCAGGTTTTATTCTAGAACTACATAATTTTATAACTCCCTAGACCCAATGAGAACCAGTTGTTGAGTAACCTCGTGTGGCAACATTCATGAAGAGGCCAGATAACTTACATGATCAAATGCGACAATGTCACAAGACTGAGAGAAAGAACAAAGACATTAGGTAACAGAAAGAAACATTATAACCTCCTTCCACCTCTTCTATCTCCAACACCCACTCTGACCGTAGTCTAGAAAGTCATGTTACAAAGAATTGTGGGAGAAATGAAGTGAGTAGCCTAAAAGGGGGGACTTAGTGGCAGAGAGGGGTAAAATCATTAAGAAGAAGGAGAAGAAGAAGAAGCGAGATTCCATTTGTGGGACTCTCATAGATTCATCTAACAACAATAGTCACACGTTTTCTTTACAGAAGCATAGGAGGAGCTGGGGAGATGGCTCAGTGGGTAAATTAATTATCATTGCAAGCATTGGGGTCTTGAGATTGGAGCCCCAGAATCCTTATAAAGATGGGCACAGTAGCACGGGCTGTGACCTCAGCACTTATACAAAGAGGTGGAAGGCAGAGACAGGAGAGTACTCAGAAGTTCAAAAGCCCCACACCCTGCCTTTCAGAACAATAAAGAACAAAGAGAATGTATCTTAGTAGAGGAGTAAGGCAGGGACAACACCGGAGGATGTTTGTCTCCCTTCACATATGTGCCATTGCACTTGTGGCTCTGCCCTCACAAGCTCTTCCTTCCTTCCTTCCTTCCTTCCTTCCTTCCTTCCTTCCTTCCTTCCTTCCTCCCTCCCTCCCTCCCTCCCTCCCTCCCTCTTTCCTTCCTTCTTTCCTTTCTTCTTCCTTTCTTTCTTTCTTTCTTTCTTTCTTTCTTTCTTTCCTTCTTTCATTCTTTCTTGGAAAACATAAAAACAGAACTCTTTTTTTAAAAAATATTTTATTTATTTATTATATATGAGTACACTGTAGCTGTCATCAGACACACCAGAAGAGGGCATCAAATCTCATTACAGATGATTGTGAGCCACCATGTGGTTGCTGGGAATTGAACTCAGGACCTCGGGAAGAGCAGTCGGTGCTCTTAACCACTGAGCCATCTCTCCAGGCCAAAACAGAACTCTTAAAAGGACCAACCTGTCTTCACTACAAGCATTCAAAGGAAGAATGCTTTTCAGTGGGGTTCAGAGATTTTTATATTAAGGAAGAGGAGTTTAAAGTTATGAGTTCTTCCAGTACTCTTGAGAGTCCGTGAGAACTACTCTATACCTGTGTTTCACCAAGTCATGTGGTATCTTTCAATGTGGGTGCCAACAAGGAAATTCTAGTATGCCAGTTAGCTGTAGAATTATGTAGCCGATGTATATAAGTGTTTTTGATGAACACGGTCAGCCTGAAACTGCCTATTTACTTAGTCACGGACATGTACTTTTTGGAAATCAAAATACGTAATAGGTATAAATCAATCTAAGCCGGGAGACTTTCCAACAGGGTACGATTGTATAAGATGCAAAACTTCTTATAGCCAAGAAGAGGAAATGCCAGCAGAATTCATTATTCTTGTAGAAAACACCCTTTGGTTATCCTCTGATGCTATTGCATTAACTTTCTTGTTTTTGTTTTGTTTGTTTGTTTGTTTGTTTGTTTTTAGTGGTCTCTGAGGTTAAAACAACTAGTCTCTCATTTCTTACATTTTTCCCAAAACAATTTGTGCCTTATTATTAAAAAAAAAAGATTTCATTACCCATATTAACATTGAGTCACTGGAAGCCCTTTTTTCATCTTTCTAATCCCCACCAAACCTGTAATTATTATTGCATCAATTTTGGCTATTTAGAATGTCATTTTGTACTGTATAACACCCACGAACTTGTAATTATTTCACCAATATCTGCTGTCCAGAGTGCACATTTAAGAAATACATGGTGAATGACCTATTTGTCTTGTTCAGCATTGACTGCTGGAGTCTAGGCAATGGTAGCGCTCAAACTGAATTGAGCAAGCAGATCTAGCAAGTCCAGGGCACCTGCTCCCACAATGCCTTCCACTCAGTGTCTTTCACATCTCCACATCATAGTGCTCATGCATACATGTTTGAGGGACAGACTCCAAGGAGAATAAAAGCAGCCTACTGTTTGTTGGAAACTGTAGAGGCCAGGGCAAAGGTCAGGTCCCATTGCTCCATTTTAAGCTGTTTCATAATTCCTTAGGTCTTTAAAAAGATTTGTGTGCAGATGCTTCAGTCCTTCTTAAAAGGGGGAACAAAAATATTCATAGGAAGGGATATGGAGACAAACTTTGGAGCAGAGACTGAAGGAATGGCCATTCAGAGCCTGCCCCGCCTGGGGATCCAGCCCATAATATATACAGCCACTAAACCCAGACGATATTGCTGATGCCAAGAAGTGCATGCTGACAGGAGCCTGATACAGCTGTCTCCTGAGAGGCTCTGCCAGAGCATGACAAATACAGAAGTGAATGCCCGCAGCCAACCATTGAACTGATAATGGGGTCCCCATTGGAGGAGAAAGGATTGAAGGAGATGAAGGGGTTTGCAACCCCATAAGAACAATACCAAACAACCAGAGCTCCCAGGGACTAAACCACCATCCAAAGAGTACACATGGACAGACCCATGGCTCCAGCTGCATATGTAACAGAGGATGGCCTTGTTGGGCATCAGTGGGAGGAGAAGCTCTTGGTCTTGCCAAGGTCGGACCCCAGCAGTGTAGGGGAATGTTAGGGTGGGAGGTGGGAAGGGGTGGTTGGAAGGGGGAACATCCTCATAGAAGAAGAAGGAATGGGGGATGGGATAGGGGGCTTATGGACAGGAAACTGGGAAATGGGACAACATTTGAAATGTAAATAAAACAATATCCAATAAAAAAGATTTGGTTACTTATTTAATTTCTATGCGAAGGTGTCAGATCCTTTGGAACTGGAGTTACAGACAGTTACAGTGAGCTGCCATGTGGGTCCTGCAAATTGAACCCGGATCCTCTGGAAGAGCAGCCAGTGCTTGACCACTGAGGCATCTCTCCAGCCCCCCTCCCTCCACCCACAATTCCTTAGTTTTAAGTGTAACACACGGGCACCAGGGCAATTCCTAATGACGTTCAGGTTGTCGTTGACTTACTGGTGTTTGGACCTATAATTTTTGATTTTATGATAGAAAATGTAGAAAGTGTACTTTTAAACTTGTTCCAGGCTAGTGGACACTCTGGTTTTTCTTTTTGATGATTCCGAGTACCAAGATAATTGCTCTCAGCCAGCCATGGTGGGGGCGGTACCTGGGAAGCAGCGACACAGTGTCACTGGGTTGTGTGAAAAGTAGGAGGTTCACAAAGGGCATCTTTTACTGTGATGCTTCGACTTGCAGTGGATGGGTTGGCCTCATAGACGCTGAAGACTGTCGGTGACGACAACTCAACTGATTTTCACTCCCAAATACAAGAAGACGGGTTCCAAGTATGAGAGAGGGCAGAATGAGGGGTGGATGGCCTCCCATGTGGATGAATAGCACCTCATAGGGCAGTCCAGACAAGCAGGTGCGTCAGAGTTTAAGAAGGATGAATATGCCTTTAAATACCTCCTAACGCTTTCCAAGCAACATTGCTCCCTGAGTGGCAGGACAAAGGGAACTGGAAATGCAGTCAACTGAGGATCTGGAGAGCAGAGGATGAGGAACACTGAACACTAACCAGAAGACGCAATTAAAAGACATGGATCTGCTTTCTCTCGCTCTCTTGCCAGAAGATACACATAACGTGGTTCCTGACTCTAACCCTTGATAATGGGATTGTATGACTCTGTATATTGTTTACCTATCTGATGAACGTCATCACACCTTATCTCATTTGGTCTTTGGAAATAACACAATGCCATTCTCATTTCTTTACAAATACTTGGGGCTTAAATGTTTGTGTTAGGATTAAGGTGTTGGGGGTTGGGGGAGGGGAGATGAGTCCTGTCAGCTGTGGACATCAAAGTAGACTCCATCAATCACAGACACCCACTCGGTCTCAGCTCTAGTCTGTACAGAAGAGAAAACCTCTTTCAATTCTGTGAGCAGTTCCTTTAATCTTAAAAGAAGATTGAAAAATGTTACGTGTAGGAGTGCAGATATGCCTGTGTACTGTGTGCATGACTGGTGTCTGCAGAGCTGAGAAGGTTCCAGATGGTTGTAAACCACGTGTGGATTCTAGGACCTGTAAGCAGGTCCTCGGCAAGAGCAGCAAATGCCCCTAACCACCGAGCAATCTTTCCAGTCCCAAGGTAATTTTTAAAATTATGCGGGGAAGAAGTAAAAGGAGTTGGAAGAAGTGGGAGTTACTATCTGTGCTTACCTCACAGAACCGTTAGACATGGGGACAATAGCGGTTAAAGTGACATGTACGGTACAAATACCTATGAGACGGGGTTATTTTTTCTTAACCGGTGAGAGCATTGGGCTTTTGATTCAGAAAGTTCTATCTAGCTTGTGTCCTTCATTAAATTCCTCATTAAGCCTGTTTCTTCCTCCGTGGATAGGAACAGTGAAACCTACTAGCAAGGGCTGATGTGAGGAGGATTAACAACACCACACACAAATACACACACACATACATATACACACATATGCACACGCACACACATCTACATACATATACAAATTCACACATACACACACAGACACCCACACAGAGGCATACATACACACACACACAGAGAGAGAGAGAGAGAGAGAGAGAGAGAGAGAGAGAGAAGGAGGAGAGATTAGTGAATGCATAGCAGTGGTGACAGGAGACAGGAATAACTACTACATCTTTACAGCGCAAGAAGCAGACTCAGTAACTTAATAACTTGAGACTCGACAAACTAGTGTTGTCTTAAACAGTTTTGGTGCGAGCTTATTTTCTTATTCTCCCCATCTCACTAGCCATCCGGGGATCCATAGAATCAATTTACTTAGGGTTTCTAAAACAAGAGTCACTGAGCTGTAAAAAGAAACTTGTGCAAAGGAATTAGTCCCTTCTCTAAAGATCTTAGGCGAGAGAATAGATTCCTATCGGTGCAGACAGAACCCAGGCTTTCCCCACAAAGTTTCTTGTGGGGCTGTTTCTGGGTGAGCACCCTGACAGCAGTGAGAGTGGAGGCGAGGAGCCGTCATGGGTGGACCGAAGCCAGCAAAGCTCCTGAAAGGCCTTGGGACTGTGTCTACTCTGTGTTCTCAATGTATAAAACCACAAGGTGGGGCAGGCAAGCAATTATGATTAGGTCAGCAGACTGTTAAGGGCAACGGCCATTGTTTCTGCTTTTTCTCTGGGTCATTCCGCTCCAGGTGTCTTAAGTCACACTTGGCGACCAGGCAGCACAAAGAGTGCTTTAAGCAAAGCACTAAATAAAATCAATAAATCAGCATCTAATTGATCGGTCTTTTCTACCTCCAGCTTGAACAGCACTCTTCCTGCAGAGAGCAGTCCTGAATTCAGAGGCTTCCTGGTGCACCCAGGAAGACACCGGGGAGCTGAGCATCTTGTGAGGCTCCCTCTGCTGGTCAGTAGAAGGCTTAATTTGGTAGAGCAAAGCTCCGAAGAATGTTTTGCAGATTAACAAGCCATGACCGCCATATGGGTCCTAGAGAGGTAGAAAATTAATAGAGATAAAGAATGCTGGGACTCTGGGTCATCATGTAGCCCAATAATTCATTTAAAAGTGTTTCAAATCTCAGAGGAAATAGGTGACTTTTTGGCAAAGCAGAGAACATCAGAATGCTCAAATAAGGTTTCTGGGGTTGTTGTTGGAGTCCTGGGATTTAATTGACATTTCACAGAAAGGAGAAAGAAATATTGATTCAATTCCTGCTGATGTCTTTATTTAATTTTATCCTTTTAGCAGAACGATACAACTGCTTGCATAGAATGTGGCGTATTGATAAGGGCATAACGAGTTAATTTTTAACAGAAGAATATTAAAGAAGAATACAATGGAAGACAATTCTCTATTTTTTAATAGAGAATTTTGATCAAATAAAGCAGCATCAACAAGAAATTGACTTTTGGAATAGTTTCCTTCAAGACTTGCCAAAAGCACATAGAAATTCCAGGAAATTATGTTACTTTTTTTATAGAACATCCTATGTAGGGAAAAGGAAAGAGACAATGTCTATATATAGACCATTTAGCCCAAGAAGGGTCCACATTATTTGGCTGTGTGATATGGATTTGATAAACCCTTTGGTGAGCAGAAAAAAAGCAGAGCGGAAGCTCCCAGAAGAGGCTGCATCTTCAGGTTGGAAACTTTTGCGAGGTGGATGAACTGATTATAACTCCAGTGTCGGTGGAGAGTTGTAAATAGTACAGCCCCAGAGCCTAATTGCAATGTATCTAGGAATATCTTTAGTCCCTCTGTTACTTTTCTGTCACTGTGATAAGACAGCGTAATCAAGGCAACCTGGAGAAGAAGGTAAGGTTTATCTGGGATTACGGTTCCTGAGGGGTAAGATTCCATCACCGTTACCATGGGGGAGGTTCAGCAGCAGGCAGGACTGGCAGCTGGGGCAGCCCAATGAGAGCTCCATAAGAAGCCAGCAGGGGAAAGAACCGAGAATGGTTCATACCTTGGACGCCTCACACCCTGTACCCACGGACAGACTTCCTCCAGCAAGGCCATACTTTCTACCCCTCCTCAAACAGTTCTATCATTGATGGGCCGAGTATTCAAATACCTGAGCCTGTAAGAGGCATTCTCATTCCAACCACCACACCTGTTAAATAGCCATTCCTTGCCTACTGGGCAGACCTAGTATCCTGTGACTTGTAGCTACAAGCCCTTTGGGATATATTAACAAAAACCATAGGTTCTGACAACCAAGAAACTAAGAGTTATCAGCCAACATAGGAGACTCATAGCTGGGATTTCTCCACTTTGCGTAACTGTTTACTTACTTCATGTTTCTACAAATGTGTTTGAAAAGTGCCTTGTTTTTATGACTTTTCCCCGGTCTCTGTTATTATAAAAACACTCCATGAAAGCACTTCTACATCAGAGCATGAAATTTTGGCTAACCTGTGCTCCTAGACTATTGTGCTGATTTGTTATGGTCTCACATTTATCCCCCCACCCCCCGTCCCAGAATTCCACATGTTGACTTATTGTGCCCTTACAAACTTATGACTGGGTCACGTTAGAACTGTGGGGTGTAGCCATGAAGTCTTGTTGGTGTCGGTTTGTTTAGAGCAAATCCATGCCATGTGCCATCTGCTACCAGTCTACGGTATTCCTGTCAGTTTGCAGACTGTCAGAAAGAACTTCTGTGAGCTTTGACTGTAGTCATTTGTAGTCATTGGCTAACATGTCCTTTGGCAGTCACATTATCCTTTAATTGCCCCTGGTCTGCTCTAAACTTGCCCCCTTCACGCTAAATTTTATCCTGAATCCCTAGACTTTTCTTTCCCCCTCTCTTCCCTAGAATCTGACAATAAAATCCAGGAAGAGTGGCAGTGTTAACAATAAAATGAAGCAGAATCTTTTCACCTGTCACTACTAATTATCTTCACGTTTTGTTCTCCATCGGCGAAATTTGTTTCTTTTCTTCATCTTTCTAAGTGGACCCAGACCTGGTTATTGAACATCTGGACTGTGGGTTTTTTTTTTCCTGAAGAAAAATATTCAGGCTGTCTTGAAGTGTATGAGAGTTCTCAAGTCTGCTCCCTGAGTAAAACTACTTGCTTGGGAAGGAAATGTTCTCCCTCTCTTAAGCGTGCACTGGTGAGGAACGTTCATGAAGGGCGTGAGTTACATAAGAGGGCAGAGCGCTACAGGCTAAAAGGATGAATTAGGAGGTGGCAGAGAGATACAGTGCACGCTGTATGCGTTATGGAATTGTAAAAGACAAGCTCAGGAAATTTATTTTTAAAAGATTGGAGAGAGAAAAGGATGGGCTTATTTATATTTTATTGAGAAATGATAAGAGTTTATTTATTTTTCCATGTAGAAAGGTATTCCTCAGCCTGTGGGTAGCGACCCTTTTAGGATTCAAACGACTCTTTCACAGGGGTTACTTAAGACCATCAGAAAACACACCATGACTTGTAACAGTAACAAAGTTACAGCTATGGAGTAGCGATGAAAATAATTTTATGGTGGGGGGAGGTCGCCATAACATGAGAAACTGTATTAAAGGATCTCAGCATTACATTAGGAAGGTTGAGAACCCTTAGTTGGAATCAGGATATAATATGAATATGAAACACCAGAACTTGGTGAGTTTTGAAAATCATACTTGCAAACTATTCAAGAGAGAAAAATCTAGAACTTATTCGGTCTGCATTTTAATATCATTCATAAATTATACTATTTACTTGTATAGCACCTTTAAAAGTCATCCCCCTTTAGATCTGTGTTTTAGAAAGAGTTATTTGCCGTTATTTTTATGTGTTTGGGTGTTTTACCTGCATGTATGACTTGCACAACGTGTGTATTTAGTACCCATAGGGTTGAGGAAAGGGTATTGCGTCCTCTGGAAGTGGAGTCACAGACAGTTGTTGGTGCTAGGGAAAGAACCCAGGTCTTCTGCAAGACCACAAACGCTCTTGAATTGCCGATCAACTCTAGCCCCCCTCAGATCTGTCCTTAAAACAGATGCTACTCGATTTATGTTGCCAAAATCAACTCTGCCACACTTCAACAAGGAACACTCTTGAGTAACAAATGTAAGATACAGGCTTGACTTCAGGATGCTCTGTCAGACACATTCTGTCTGCGGCCTCTTCCTCTTTGCAATCTGATACAAATGTCCCCACAGAACATGGACTCAATCTTTCTCAGGAGCCACTGAAGAGCCAGAGGATGGACCCAGGCAACCAGGGCTCTGATCACTAGGAAACAGTGAGAAAAAAAGGATAGTAAATCCCTTCCTTGGGGGGCTACCCAGGGCATGGTTTTCCCATATGGCCTATGGACAGATAGTAGATGCGTCTGTCTAGACATAGTGTCCATATTGCCTGCAGAATCTCCAGTGGTTCCCTGGGAAGCAGAAGTGACATGCTGAATGATATTATAATGCTTTTTCATTACTAAGAAATCTCTGCTTCCTGCTGTTTTTCGAGGAATTTAGGATACCACTGGTTGAAAAATATCAGCTTACCAACACATTAAATATTCATTTCTAACCAGTGTAGTTTTGTCTTAGAGTTTCTATTGCTGCAAAGAGACACCATAACCAAAGCAACTCTTAAAAACGTTTAATTGAGGCTGGCTTCCAGCTCAGAAGTTTAGCCCATTTTCATTGTGCTGGGAAGCATGTCATGGTAGTTCACAGGCAGACATGGTGCTGGAGACGTAGATGAGAGCTCTTCATCCAGATCTGAAGGCAACCAGAGAAGGCACGGGACTGGCTTGAGTAGAAACCCCAAAGCCCAGTGTCATACTTCCTCCAACAAAGCCACACCTACTCTGACAAGGCCATGCTCCCTAGTCTCTGTCAAGTAGCATCACTCCCTAATGGCCAACCATTATTCATATTCAAACATGTGAGCCTTAGGGGGCTATTCTTAGTCAAACCACCTCGAATTTCTTGGATCTACTATATGGATATTATGAAGAAAGCACAGCTGTCATTTTACTCCATAAGAAAGGTAAAAGAATTATACAGATAGCATTGCCCTGGGAAGGGGTTTGGGAAAATTGGGTTCTAAGTCTGTCTTTAGCTGTCAGGTACAGAGTTGTCTTAGATAAACTCTAAATCCATTCTACAACCAAGCTCTACTATTTAATGAATTTAGTTCAATAGAATATTGTTACAGGTCTGCATGAACCTAGAAGAACCTTGGGCATTTTGGAAGAGGTCTTTGTGAAGAATAAGACATCAGACCCAAGCCTTTGTAGGATCATGATGGAAAGTTCATAGGGCTAATGGGCGTTTCAAGCAGGAAGAAAAACAATCCAAAGGGAGATTGTGAGGGTCACTTGAGGGAGCTGCGATTTTTTTCAGTTGGGCTCAAGCAAGAAGTGGATGAAGGTGTCTGCATGAAAGAAAGAGGTTGGCAAATTTGAAATGGAAGACATTGGACTACTTTGTTAAAAAAAAAAAGTTTAACCTTCGATCTGTATCTGCTGGCTCAGACCATTTTAAAATTTTTACCGTGTGTCAGAGAGGGAGTGAGGTACTGAGAATGTAGACAACACAGTCATGCAGGGTCTGCCTGTAAGAGGCCCTCAAAAGACTCATGAGCAGTACGTAGGGAGTAGAAATCCTGACTGACACAGAGGTGAGAAACTCTGATGAAGAAGTAAAAGTGGAATCCTTCAGGGGCAGAATTGATGGTGGGAGACCATCAATGGTGGGAAGGAGACAAGGAGGAGTAGGGATAGTTTATATTGATAGAAAAATGAGTTTGTTTAGGATAGAGAATTTCAGGGGCTCCTGGCCAGCCAGGCCAAAATTTCTAAAAAGTAGAAAAATGATGTGGCAAGATCGAAACATTGCTTGAAAGCATTATTTGAGCAGCTAATTGGTCTGGGGAGAATTGCCAAGGAAAAAAATATAGACCAAAAGGTCAAGAGGAATGTCTTAGGTAATTGATGCCCATGTTGGTAGAGGCATGAACCAATAGGAAAGCATTGGAATTATCAGAGATTCTGGACAATGAGAAGAAAGAACCTTAAGAGAAATAAAATCAGATCTGAGGAACCCCATGCTTGATAGACCAGATACATAAGATTGGTGGAAAGCTTTAAGATGCATTGACTTCATATCTGTATGGGTCCTCAAGAATTGAATAGAGGATACTGTGTGAGAGGCGGTTCAGGGAACCCAAGAGAAAGAATGTCTTACTCTTTAGTAAGGCAGGACAAAAACATGGAAAATTATGGGCACAGGAGATGGGAAAGGACCTAACCTTGAGTCTTGTTGAAGCCTCTCACCAGCAGTAAGGTAAGAATTTCAGCACAATTGAGAATTACTTGATGCCTTTCTTGTTTCCCAATTGTCAACTTGCAATTTTCTGGGGATCTCACTGGAAACCCCTTAATAAAGATAGGTTGTACTAAGTCCTTATGCAACCATAAGAGCTACTGGGTCCACTCTGTAAGATGATTATTCCATCCATGGCATCTCTGGAACCATATCATAACCTCACTTGTTTAAATGAAAAGGAAAAAGTTCCTTAGCAACTTTTTGAGATGTAACTTGAGATCCATCGAAATGGTGGGTATGGCTAACACCACGACACACTTAACTGGATAAACTGGAGGAGCTCACGTCCACAGTTGAGTGTATCTTTCCCTACTTACTCTTGAGAAGCACTCAGCGATATTTGAGAAAGTCTTTCTTTCTGAACACCTCTCTCTCTCGTAACCCTTGCTATTTAAATGATCTTTAACAAAATCTTCAACTCTTCTTCAAACTGATTGGACCTGAATTTTTTTCCAGATGAGGAACTTGGGATTTTCCAGAGTCATTCTGCAAAGGATTACAGGAACACATGAGGTGCTGATGATGACCTTGTAGAGAACCCCATCTCTGCCTCCCCACAGCTGACACTCTGTGTTTGCCCATTAGCATTATTTACTTTTTTACCAAGTCATGTCTTACATGACTGCAGAAATATGTTAATATGCAGATCCATAGCTTCGTTTAAAAGTGCTTAACTTTTGATTATGTGTGTTGGGGGTTGTGGTGCATTTGCATGAATGCAGGAGAGAAGAGATGTTGGATTCCTTGGAATTGGAGTAACAGGCAGTTGTTATCTGCCCAGCACGAGCACTGGGAATTGAACTTTTGTCCTCTGTAAGAGCAGTATGCACAGTTAACTCTGGGCTGATTCTTCAGCACCCCAGATTTATGACATATCTCAGATATACAAGGTGAGAATGTTCTGGAATCATTTCAAATAAATTCTCTGGAAAAATTTAATATAAAGACAAAACTGAAAACTCTTAGAACAGATAAACTTCTGAAATAATTTCTAGTCCTCATAATAATTGTCCCATGGGTAAATGAATAGGAAGAGCAGTATTTTCAAATAACAGGAATAACCCAGAATGCATACAGACAGAGACACACAGAGACGGACATACAGACAGACAGAGACAGACAGATACACACATACCAAACAAACCAAAATAAGCCACCAACAAAAAAGAACCCTAGTATCCACGTAGTCACAAGTTTTGGTAGAATTATGGGATCTTCAGAAGTCATTCTAAACAGAGATGATAATGAATGGAAGCTGAAAGAACAGTATCAATGAGAGGTGAGTGAGGTGCAAGGGAGAACCTGAGGGTAATTACATCTAGTAACAATGTTTCCCCAGTAATAATCCAAACGCTAGTCTTCCACTTCCCAGCAGGGGGCAACAGAGAGCTCCCAGAGCTCAGAGACCTGGTGGAGGAATCACAAACTGTCTTGTCAAATTAAAGAGTAGGTTGCAATTCTATTTTATTTTTTGTATTTTGAAAAGGTGTGGGATGTCTCATAAGGCTAGAGGCAGTGTTAAAATGTAACTAATAGAAGAAAACCCAGCCAATTTTCAAGTGCATGTATAGAACGAGCCATGTTCAAGGCTCACCAGGAAAAAAACCAGGACAACTAGCAGTCATAAACACAGACAGCAAGCAAGGGTCAATGTGCTACAACAAATTGCTCTCTGTGCAACCTGCATTGTTTTGAAAATGGCACCTGGGAAGGTTAGGATTGCTCTGCTTGATTTAAAGGAAACTTACAGATGAGGAAATTGTGAACTGCAAACTACTTGACTGAAGAAGAGACAGAGTGCCATTATTAGAAGAACTAAAAGGGGGTGCCATTGCTTGGAGGAGAGAGGACACTTGAGAAAACACACAGAGAAGAAAGAACTCGATAACAAGGAGAAGCTGGTACTGCGTGGCACAGTAGACTGATAAACTTTCCTGAAGGGGCTAAAGTTATTGCTTACCTTTTGGAGCAATGTATTAAAAAGTCATAGATGGTAGCATTACGGTTTGACTTACAGTTTTTGACTTGAGGAGAGTGTGAGAGCAACAGAGTTCGGTAAAAAATTGTACTTTGAGATTTCTCTAGGGTTTTTTTCCTTCTTCCTGTGTGTGTGTGTGTGTGTGTGTGTGTGTGTTTGTGTGTGTGTGTTTGAGTAAGTGCATGCTGTGTGTGTAAGCATCCTTAGAGGCCAGAAGAGGGTGTCAAGTTCTCTGGAGCTAGAGTTTCAGGTGGTAGGAAGCTTGTGTTAAGAGCTGAACTCCTAACCCAATTTCTTGGTACTTGTTCTTTCCTTCTAACTTTATGAGTCATTATCAGTGATGGGGATTAGACTCAGATCCTCTGGAAGAGCAGCCACCTCTCCATTCACTTTGTATCATATTTTATCCAACACCCAAAAGCAGCCACTATAGAAAAATCATTGAACAGCCAACGAAGGGTGACTCAGGGAGCTGGCGTTTGCCAATCTTTCTCACTGGCAGAGTGGATCCAACTAATTCCTTGACAGAGTGTCGGCCACAGAGGCAACACAGGTGCCAACAACATGCTCTCCCGGTTAAAGGTGTCAAGTCAGCCACAGAGATCAGTGTCACATTTCCCCTAAGTAGATCACAGCCTTTTTCTAGAAGGGACAGTATTTGCCACCATTGTGTAAACCTCTATTCTGGGTAACTGTTTCTCTTTCCCATAAACCCTCACAGAACATCGGTGTCTGGGGAGATCTCTGAATCTGATCCATAGTCAAAGGATATCCTAAGCACAGCAGCCAACTGTCGGGTACACTTAGAAGATAAAGGAGCGGTCTTGCTGCCATGAATCTTGATTCTCTGCTTCTAGCAAACATCACACATTGCAGAAGTTCAAAGGTCAAACGGGAGTGCCAACTTATAGGTTATAGTGTTCCGTTTTGGGGTACCATTGTGTGGGCTACGCACTGAATCTCAGCCTCTCCCAGAGACATCGTCTCTCTGTCAGAAAGAATATGACTCTAGGAATCAAAGGGCTGAAGTGGGTAAGCTCCCACTCGCCTTTCTAGCCAACAATGTACTGGAGGACTCTGATCTTGATACAGCTACCACTCCATGCTCTGCATGGAATTACAAATTATACCATGATCTATGCATTCCAGACAGCTTATCTACAGAGGCCAGAAGACTGCAGTAGTTAGCTTCTTATGGGCTATTACAGACTCTAAGGAAGAAGCAACAAGCTGCTGTTACACTTGGCCTCACTACAGACAGACAAATGCGATGGTCCCAGCTTAATTAGCGTATGCTAATTGTAGCTGCAGAAACCCTCGGTAATGAGTGCCTTGTCCCTATGACTAGCTGCTTTGATCGCTAGGAAAGGTGGGAACTGGGGGGATGTGTATAATGAGTTTTGGGATAGGGGCGAAACTACTTTAAACTAGCTGGAGCAGCAGGTTAGGGCCGTGTGTGTGTGTGTGTGTGTGTGTGTGTGTGTGTGTGTGTGTGTGTGTGTGTGTTTCCCCTAAGATTCCCTTAGTTAAGAAAAGTCCATTGGCATCCTGGGCAATCTTTCTCAACTATGTATATAGAGTTAGATGTCTATAGCAAGGGGTGGAGTGTGGCGGTCATGAGGATGCGCACCTACTGGAGTTCACTTAATGCACAGCTGCAAGCACTCTCCATGTTGTACAGTGTGCAGTTGGCTCCCTGGAGCAGCACAGCATGCTCTTCATCAGCAGCCTCCACTGAGGTACCAGGGGGTGAAGAGGTATGATGTGGGTGACACCCGGGTAAGCCATGAGCAGGACAAAGCCACCAAAGCATGCAAACTGAGAAAGAGTCTAAAAATGTTCCTTTGGGTTTTGCAACAAATGTTGCAGTAACTTTAGCAAGAAGTTCTTCAATTGAGTAATGGGGACAAGAGCTGGATCCCACTATGTAAGGGGTGAATGGGAAGGAAAATCATCAAGAAAACAACTGCAAAATATTCCTTGTGAGCACGAGAGGGGGGATAGCAAGAAAGAGCAGACGTAGCAGGCAGATGTTACAAGAGTTGAGGAGGAAGCGATGAACTTGGGGGTTTTCACGTTAACTATTCAGTTTTTGAGGTTTTTTTCATTTTTTATTGTCTGTTTCCCTCCAGGTCCATCTTTAACAAAGCTAGCTGTTTGGGTTGGTTTTTTGGTCAATCGGTCAGGAGACAACCAAAATATTTATCAAATCAGGACTTCCCAACTTGCTGAGTAAGAAGCATGTCGAATATTGAAGATGCTTACCTAGTGCTTCATTGAAGGCTTGAACCACTTTGACAGATATCAAAGGCAAGCCACAGCATGGTTCAGTGCTTTGGTAAAAGGCTGGGGACTGATCAAAGCTCTCTGAATGCATTCTCTCCATTGCTGTTAAAACTGAATGTCAATAACATTTTGAGATGGATTATAGGTGCCACCCAGTACTCCCTGGGGCCATGAGACAAACGTTAAACATTGTTAGACAACTGTTAGATACAGATACGGCACTGTTTATAATAAGCGTTTAGTGTTAGGGCCCTCTTAAATGTGTCTTTTCCTTTAAATAAGTTATGAGCATGGAGGCTGGGATGATTGACAGCTGTTAGACCATTCCCTCACCGATGTCCCTGCTCACTCGAGTTGAAAGACTATGGCCCCACAGCCAGGAGGACAGCCTTCTCTCATACTGGCCTAGTTGCTATGAAAACTTTGTGGATAACTTGAGGAAGCTACATTACAGCCATAGCCGTCTCGAGCATCGCCGGCTAATCTTCTGGGTCAATACAATAACTCTGTCATCATTTTTACCCAAGCAAAGTAGGAAGGATGTTTCTCCTGTTGGCCCAGAGAAGACCTCAATTTCTGGAAACGCACTACTTCATTTGCATTAGGGGGTGTTCTGTGATTGATAGATAGTCCTTCATCAACATGTAGATCTGAAATTGCCACACTCATGCCTGGCTTCAAAAGCAGGCTGTTGTGTGTAATGTTTGGGTCAGCTGAGCGAGGCCCTCCTGTACTGCCCCTGGTGTTGCAACCTTAGGCACAATAAAGGCTGTCCCAGAATGATTTTCTTGTGGACTTTTGGTCCTTAGCATTAGTAAAGCAGGATGACCCGGGGCTGTAGAAGAGGCAGCCGGTTAGTGGCAGTGACCATGGTGGCAATGTAAACATGTCAGCAGGAATGGAGATTTAAGAGACCCTTGTGTCCCTCCTATTGGCAATCACACTGTTGAAACAATGGTCCCCAAGGAGTTGGAATTTTCCCAGGAATCTCATGGTGGGAGAAGGAAAAAGCTAAAACCCCAGTACCAGTGAGAAGTTAAAAGTCTGCCAAGAAAAGATTTTAACACAGCTCTAACACCTTGTCAGAAGACTTTGCAGGGGGACAGTAGAGCTGATAATGAGGAGTCAGTGATGGACAGGTCCACATCTTGGCCAGTACTGCCCTACCAACTATGCTTCCTCCTTCCTTCCTTCCTCCCTCCTCCCTCTTCCTTCCTTCCTTCCTTCCTTCCTTCCATTCCCTTTTTCCCCTCCTTCTATCTCTCCCTCCCTCCTTTCTAAATATTTGTATATGTGTATGGGTATTATGCCTCTCTCTCTCTCTCTCTCTCTCTCTCTCTCTCTCTCTCTCTCTCTGTGTGTGTGTGTGTGTGTGTGTGTGTGTGTGTGTAGTACCTACAAAAGCCAGAAGAAGGCATCAGATCCCTCGGAACTGGAGTCCCAGACTTTCATGAGCCTCCAAGTGGGTGCCGGGAATTGAACCCTCATCCTTGGAAGGGCAGCCCCAGAGCCATCTCTCCAGCCCACCTCTTGCTATCTATTTAAACCTAAACCTCATGTTAGGCTATCAAAGATGGACTTGGGAGGTCACTGGACAGACATCTTTTTTATTTTCTTCTAATGTGGTTGCACTGAATAAATCTCCCTTCTTGGCTCTTCACTGTTAGTTGCCTGTTGAACTGACATATTTGGAGTGGGTAGGTGAGCTTGGCTTGTTAGAGTTGCCAAGGCCCAGGCTCTGACTCTAAGGACAACAGTAGCAACAATAGTAAGGAGGGGGCAGCTGATGCTCTAAGAGCGGTGGGAAGAGCAACAATAGCCAGAAGGGGCAGTAGCAGCAGCAGCAGCTACAAGAGATGACAATGGACAAGGAAAGCAAAGGAGAGAGAAAGCTGAGGGTACAGGAAAAGGCCTTTAGTTACTGAAAGAAACTCAGCGAGCTACAACCCTGAAGGACCAAGAGTCTCAGATATCCTTCGCCTGAGAACCATAACACTCACCAGTCTCAAGGGCTAACACATTAAGGCTGAAGGTCGTAGTGCCTGAAGCCTGTTTAAGACCACAATACAAGCGAGTGGTGCCTGATTGTGCGAGCTGCTGTTTACAACTGTAGCTCTCTGTGAAACCAAGGATTACACTAGCGGCTAAACATGTACGTGGTCGTAGTGGTGAGTGGGATAGGGAATGTGTTGTTAGTTAAGGTCCAGAGCAATAAGCCTTCAACTTGAGTGCCTTTACTTTTTAAAGCTTACAGCTTTCAGCCCATAGTATTTTTTGTTTTTGTTTTTGTTTTAATATAAAGTCTTTAGGTCTGCCAGTCCAGTCACTAGGTCATGAGCACTCAAGGGCTCATAACTGCCAGCCTTGGAATAACATCTCATGTGCCCATAACTTCTATTTGGAAAGAGCAAACTGGCCCCCTAGCCACTTCATTGGTAATACTTTTAAATATTCATAGAATGATTTTTACTATTAGGTGGGAAACCTCTGGTTGTCACCATGACATCTAGGTGACGTAGATTTATGCCCAATATCTTTCCTCTTCCACTTTGCTGCTGTTGAAATGAAGGTGTCAGATATAATATCAAGGGAAAGCATTGCTACGGCCTCTCCAAGTTACCCCGTTTGCCTGGCTCTAGAGACTCAGGATCTCTGTAAGGTGCCAAGAGGAATCCTCGTACGAACATCAGATCTTGTGTTGTTGCGCAGAAGTGAAACAGACAGAGCCTTAATGAATTCTTTCATGCTTCATGGAACACATTTCAGAGCTTCTGGCTGTGTTGTTTTAGATTGCAGGGATGGAGAGTGGTTGTGAAATGCCTATTTGGTTATGCTACATAAGAAGACCAGCCAAGCATTAAATACGGGCATCTGGAGGATCTGGAAACACTAGCAGGCTTGTTAGCCAAACGCTGACACAGAGCAGATAAATTCTTACGGATTTATGGGCTCTATTAGGACCGAGACCTGCAAATGAGACTTTCAATTACTATTCCCTGTGGATGACAACTCTCAGGGACGATTATCTTTGAAAGGGGAAACTCATTCTTGCAAACCTTTCTAAAGCTTCTTCCGTGAGGCGGACAAATGCTTTCTTAATAAAGTGACACAGTCCTGATGCCAGGCAGATACTGAATGGTCTCTGCCTGGAAGCTTGGCCTCTACAAATTGATGTGATAGTCACAATGAAAATTACATGAGGCTGGATGGTACAGTCTCTCAGACCCGCCACTGCTCGTGATAACTCGTGATAACAGTTAACCTGTGGCCACTGTTCATATACCAGTTGACCTGTAGCCAAGGTACATTATAGGCCATCCAGTTTCTTGTCTCAGGGATGTAACAAAATATCTGATGGAAAGTATCTAATATAGCCTTCAAAAGCATGCCTCCAGCGTAGTGGTTCTCAACCTGTGGGTTGTGGCCCCTTTGGGCTTGCATATCAGCTATTTCCATTGCAATTCATAACAGCAGCAAAATTACAGTCATAAAGTAACAACAGAATAATTTTATGGTTGCGGGAGTCACCACAATATGAGGAATTGTAATTAAAGGTTCTTGGCCTTAGGAAAGTTGAGAACCAGTGCCCAAGTGCCTTCCTGCAGGTAGACTCTGCTTCCTAAAGTTTCCAGGACTTTCCAAACCTGTGTTAGCAGCTGGGGGTGAAGTTGCCTTTGTCCTTACTGATACAAGATGCCCAAGAGAAGGTCCGAGAGGAAAGGTTCATTTTGGCTTCTGACTGCAGAGGGCGCAGCCCATGGTTGCTTGGTTCCATCTACTTGGACAGAAAGAATATCACGGCAGAAGGCGTGTACAACATGGAAGGAAAGGTTTTAGCTCCTGGTGAACAGAAAGCAGGTTTAAAAAAAAAGAATATGAGCAGGGAATATAGCAAGATACTTTCTCCAAGGACACACCTCCAATGACTTACTTGTTCCAGTAGGAGCTATTTTTCAATGTTTCCCAAAGTGTCAAAATCATACCACTGTCTAGGGGTCCGGAATTCATCCCACGAGTTTGAACATTTCCTACTTACACAGTGATATGAGGGATGGTTGCTACCAGTGTTGTACTCCTTATAATCACGTGATGGGAGGGTATGGTGGGTCTCACAGGTCTTCCCTACTGAGGTTAGCCTGTGACGTAACCGAGAAACTTACAGGAGTCGATAATTTGATTTTACGGCTTCTTCCTCTAAGAACGAAGGAACATGGGGAGAAACAACGGAGATAGAAGCACTGATAGAGGCCAGGTATGCTGACACACAGCTCTTTGATCCAAGCACTAGCGAGGCAGAAGCAGGCAGATCTCTGAGTTCAAGACTAGCTTGATTTGCATTGTGAGTTTGAGCCTGGCTGGGGTAATGTAGTAAGAGCTTGTCTCAGACACCAAATCAAAATAAAACACTCAAACAAAAGAAGATAAAAAGAAAGGCATCATATTTCTCTCATTTAAATTTTTAAAATTTCTTAGCGAGGGGGACAGAAAGATGAGTCAGTGTACTTGTTCTTCCAGAGATCGCAGGTTCAATTCCCAGCAAACTTACGATGGTTCACAACCACCCATCCATCACTCTATTTCCAGGGGACTCAATGCCCTCTGCTGACTTCTGTGTACGCCAAGCATACACATAGTGCACATGAGTAAAATACACATACACATAAAATAAATAAATATAAAAAGTAATAAATAAAGTAACCTTTTAGCAAAATTTCTATCTTGAAATATTGCCTAAACATTTAATAGAGATATAAAGTGAGGTGTAGAAGTCAAACTATTATATAAAACTCCAGTAGAAATGGGATACCACTTGCTTTTCAGTTTCTCTATAATAGAAAAAAGCATTTTGCATGACTATTGATTCATTAAAGAGTTATAGACCATGGCATTTGCATTCCTCTTACACTGTCTCCTTGCCTAACATTGCCACAGAGCTCAGAAGCAACAAATTTACACAATTCTTCAGCCAACTGGCTAAAAATACAGCCTTCAGAAGATGGGCACTCAAGTCTTTTTTTTTAATATTGGAAAGGAGTTTGGTGCTTAAGCTTCTGAAAATAGGGGTGAAAAATTTTAATGTTTGTATTTTTGTATCTAAGGTAAGATACTGAGACATAGATTGAAGGATGCTCTCTACACTGTTGTGTTAAAAATCAAAGGGGTATGGGAAATCTTGCAGTTGTTAGATTGACCTGTTTACATTCAATTCTCCTTAGGGGTCACTGGTGTAATCGTTCACACCCCCATGTCTATAATGTGACGATACCCTCAGTGAAAGAAGCAAGACACAGGAGGGCACATCTTCAACATCTATTTATATAAAAAAAGTCTGGAGAGGTAAAAACCACAGAGAAGGCAGCTGATTAGCAGTTGCCAAGGGCCGAGAGGAGCAGGGAATGAATGCTGAAGGCCCGTTTAATTAGCATAGGTTCTTCTTTTATGATGCAGAGGAAAATATTCAAAACTGGATGGAGGCGATGATCAGACGATATTGTGAATGTAACAAGTGCTGTTACTTAGCAAATTTCAGAGTGACCGTGGAGCGAATTTTACAGCTCAGAGCAGAAGGAAGACAGAGCTGGCGAGGAGAGGAGGAAAAGAGAGAGAAGAGGGGGAAAAAGAAGAAGAGAATAATAATGAGAATTTGGGTTTCTTTAAAAACCAATGAATACATTTTTGTTTTAATCCCAGGTGTGGGACATGGGGCTGCTTCAGACTGTCCACAGTAGTTGACTATTTGTCTTGTGTTCTGGTAGGGGCAGGATTTTGCCAGCTCAAGAGAGTTTATATTTAGAATTCTGGGGAGTCTTTAGAAGATATAAAATGCCAGAGCCAGGGATGGGGTGGAGAGAGAGGGGGGAGGGAGCCAGCAGGGGCTATTGTCCACTACTGCTGATGGTCCCTCCTGCTGTTGCTGGTTGGTTTTTATGGTTGATGATTGGAAATGTCCTGATGATGAAGATCGGGCTTGCCCAAGAAGCTTGAGGACTCTAATCAACACAATGCAGTCTAAAGAGATATACTTTTCCTTTCCCATCTAACCTTCTTTCTTGCCTACCTAATGTTGGGATGGAGGGAAAAGGGTAGAAGGAAAAGAAACCAAAAAAGTAGTGAGGTGGTTTGAAATATGCTTGCCCAGGAAATGGCACTATCAGGAGGTGTGCCCTTGTTGGAGTAGGCGTAGTCTTCTTGGAGGAAGTGTGTCACTGTAGGGGATGGGCTTTGAGACCCTTCTCCTAGGTGTTGGGAAGCCACTCTTCTAGCTGCCTTTGGAACAAGATGTAGAACTCTTAGCTCCTTCGGCAGCACCATGCCTGTCTAGATGCTGCCATGCTTCTTGTCATGATGATAATGGACTGAAACTCACCAATAAGCCAGACCCAATTAAATAAGAGTTGCCTCAGTCGTGGAGTCTCTTTACAGTGTGGAAACCCTAATTAAGTCAGAAGTTGGTATCAGAAGTGGGGTATTTCTGTGATAGGCTTGATCGTGCTTTGTTTAGAGGAATATGGGTTTTGGGACTTTGGGTTTGGAAAGGGGTAGAATGCTTTATGAGGGGCTGGCTTACAGGTTCAGAGGTTCAGTTCATTATCATTACGGCAGAAAGCATAGCAATGCCAGGCCGATATGATGCTGGAGAATCTGAGAGTTCTACCTCTTGTTCTGAAGGCATTTAGGAGAAGACCTGGCTTCCAGTCAGCTAGGAGGAGGGTCTCAAAGCTCATCTCTACAGTGATACACTTCGGCCAACACGGCCACACCTACTCTAACAAGGACATACCTCTTTATAGTGCTGCTCCCTGGGCCAAGCATATGGTTATAGAACAAGCTCTATTTAGGAAGATAGATCTAGAATGAAGAAAGCCTTGCATTCCTATCAGGAGCTTTGTGCTTGAATTCTGACTTTCTCACGGGTAGAGGCATAAAAGGGAAGAAAGATGATATTTCCAGGTCTTATTGTAAAAGTCTAACTTAGAGTCAAATGTCGGCTTTATATAACCTCAGCAAAAAGAGAAGTGTATGTGTTTATGAAAACACACTGTGGGCCTGGAGGGCACAGAGTTGACGTAGCACACATCATTGAACAAAGGAAACATACTAGAGGTGAGTTTTTTAAGAAAGTAAAGAAAAGGACATTTAGTTCTTGCTGTAGTTAAAAATTACTAAAATGGGGGCTGGGGTGATGGTTTAGTTAGTTACGAGTAAAGTTTGTGGTGCAAACATGGCACACATGACTAGCATGAACAAAAGCCTGAGCATGGAGCATAGAGCTGTGATCCAATTTGTGGGGAGGTGGAGACAGGCTGTTACTGGAGCTTGCTGTCCAGTCAGGCTAACTGAATTAATTTGTGGGTCACAGCTTCAGTAAGACTCTAACTGAAAAAATAGAGAGCAACCAAAGAAGACACCTACATTGGCCTCTTGCTTCCTCCATGTGTGCACTCACATATGCACACCTATACACACACAAAAGTACTATTGCAGAGCAGTGGTGGCATACATTTTTAATCCCAGCAGAGGCAGGTGGAGCTCTGTGAGTTCAAGGTCAGCCTGGTCTACAGAGTGAGTTCCAGGATAAACAGGGATAAACAGAGATACCTTGTCTCAAAAAACCAAACCAACGAACAACAACAAAAACCAACAAACAGAAAACAAAACAAAACCAACCAACCAACCAAACAAACAAACAAAAAACCCAAAATACAAACCAACCCAAAAAACTGTTAAAATATGAGTCAACTTGAAATAGCAATTTATCATAGATAAGCGTTATAACAGTTTTCAGGGGGTTGGGGATTTAGCTCAGTGGTAGAGCGCTTGCCTAGCAAGTGCAAGGCTCTGGGTTCGGTCCCCAGCTCCGAAAACAAACAAACAAACAAACAAACAAACAAACAGTGTTCAGAATGTAAACACTGAGGAATTGGTCAGTCCAGTAGGTAGGGCACTATCTGTGATCAAGAAACCTGGAAGGTTGGCAGAGTCAGCATCCTGCACATCCATCTCCCAGGGACAAGAGCCTGGGGATATTGTGCTTCCTTACCCCTTCCTACAGCCAGAGTCCTGAAATGCTTAGCACCTGAGTTCTATGTGACCTCCTGGGATCAGCAATCACTAGGTCACACCAGTTGCTAACTCCCTCACCCTGAAATTTTCATTTCTACATTCCTCTCTTCTGTGGAATCAACCTCCACAAAGAGTTCTCAGATTAGGCAAGAATTCTCATGCATAATCTGCTTTCAGGAGAACCCAGGCTCACCAGCTACTGCCTTTTGCTAAGACCGTTTTAGTCTTAGGAAATCCTGTTGGATTTACCTTCAAAACAAACCTTGGAGTCCACCTTCCTTCCTTCCTTCCTTCCTTCCTTCCTTCCTTCCTTCCTTCCTTCCTTCCTTCCTTCCTCACCCTCTCTCCACAAGCCATCACTATCTCTTACTTGACTGACAAGCTCATCAGGCAAGGAAATCCTAACAAAATGTAAGTCAGATCTTGCATGTTTTTGAGGGGTGGAGTTTGTTTATCAAAATAAATAAGCATCTTAACTCATTTGAAAGTATGTATGTATGTATGTATGAATGTGTTTGCATGTGTGTGAGCATACATACACATACCGTAATACTCTATAGGTTATGCACAATGACCTACAGAGCTCAGCACGATGTGTCCCCAGGACTCTTACTCCCTCTCCTTCAGCCACATGGCTTCTTCTGTCTCTCTTTGTGACCTGTACATTTTGCTTCATCGCAACCCTCACTCGAGAATCTTTGCACTTCTTCATGACTTCATTCCCCCGGATATGAACCTAGCTCTCTCTTTCCCCCATTTAATTAGTTTAGGACTTTATTGGAGTGTCACTTTTTCAATGAGGCCCTTCTGATTTGGACTGAATACCCGAGTCCCTTCAATAAATTCACTGGGTTGAAACTGGAGCCTCCAGTGTTTTGAGGAAGCAAGGACTTTGGGCTGTAATTAGGTCATGAAGGTGAAGCGTTTTCTTTTGTGACTGACTCAGTTCCTTTAAAATAAGAAACAAGACCAATGAGTTCAGCTTTCTACCACCTGCAGTTCCAAGAAGGGAAATGACCATTTGCAAACCAAGGATGGGATAGCAGGCATTGGTTCTGAGGTTTGGAGGCAACTTTCAGCATTCCTATTGCCTCTCCCAGTCTCTGAATCTCTCCTCTGATGTGCACTTTCCTCCACCTGCCATTCTTTGTATTTTACTCTGCCCTACCCTGCCCATTTGAGATGTTTTTCTTGTTTAATGTAAGTTTAAGGAGGTCATTTAGTATGTATCACTGATGTATTAATGTAAATATTTACTAAAGAAACAAGAGGAGGGGAAGGAGGAAGGGAAAGAGAAGGGGGCGTGAATGAGAGGAAGAGAGGGAAGGAATCGGCTACGATAAAATACTGTTTATTTAGTCAGGGCCATGATGGCACATGACTTTAAGGCTGGTGGATCTCTGTGAGTTTGAAGCCAGCCTGGTCTACAGAGGGACTTTTAGGACAGTCAAGGCTACACAGAAAAACCCTGTCTCTAAAAACAAACAAACAAAACAAAATCCCTGTTTATTTTAAAGGTAGAATTTCTGGGTTTTTTTAACTCTACAGACTGTGTTCATAAACCCAGAAGCACTTGAGGTAGCTGTTGAGGTGAGAATAGCCCAGCCAGAGTCCATTACAGTTTCCCTCTCAGAAGGCTCCCTAGCTCATCTGTTGCTTAAATCCTGTATGCAAAGGCCTTCCTCCAAACTGGCCTTCTAGATCCTCCGTTTACAAAATGACTGAAGTAACAGGATACAAAGCGACAGCACCTCTGTGTAGAAAAAACTGTTTCAATCTTCTCCACGGAATTGAATATTTCTCACCCCTAAAATGGGTAAAATTAACCTAATGCCTGAAAAACATAAGCCCAAATCATAATGTACTACATAATTGGAGAGACCATATCTACTGAAAGAGAAAGCTGGACCCTAGGGAGAGTTTTTCAGGTGCAAAGGTAATGTGAGAGATTTGTTTTGAGAGAATGAAGAATATTTGAGTTTCTGATGTATCCTCATGAAAAAGTGCTTTTTTAAAGACTGTAGTAGGAAAATCCAGGAGAGTTGTACACAGGGTGTATTTAAAGGGCGCCTTAAAAATCACAGGAGCCTGCTTTACAATTTAATAAGACTATTGTTTTGAAATGTTCTGGAGTTCTTCAGAATCCATACAGCTAAGTCTGACATTTCTTTAATGGTACACTTTAAAATCCGACCTATAGTTTTGAACAAATGAGACTATTTGCTGATTCTTAGAATTTTTCTGTTATTTTTAAATGATAGTAATGAAAGTGCAAGAGTGACTAATCAGAGCTGTTTCAGCAAATGTGGGGATACGTGTTAAGGATACCTTGTTATACTTAATTTAACTGATTTAAGACACACTCTGTCAGTCAGTCAGTCAGTCAGTCTGTCTGTCTGTCTCTCTCTCTCTCTCTCTCTCTCTCTGTGTGTGTGTGTGTGTGTGTGTGCATGTGTGTGCGTGTGTGAGTGCAGCCATCTGTGTAAATGCAAGTGCCATGACTCTCATTTGAATATGTGGAAATCAGCAGATTCCAAGTTCGAGATTCCAGGGATAGAGTTCAGGCTACCTGGTTGTCTGGCAAGTGCCTTAACCTGAAGAGTCATCTTACCAGTTCAGTGTTAAGAATTTAATAAGAGTTATAGTGCATCAGACACATGCAAAATATGTATCATTAGACCATGGATTTAAAAGACTGAGGGCTTTTAAAGGAAGGGGTGATGAAGGTAATAACCATAGTCATAATGTTTTCAGAAGGGAAAGCATCATATCCTAAGGTCAGGCCGTTTTGTTTATTTCTAAAAGCATGTGTTTTGTGTTCTTTATAATAAAATAGGTTGAGTCATAGTAGGCACCAAATGTATGCTTATTGCCCCAGAAAAACAACAGATTATTCCAATGTGCAATTCCTCAACTTCTTGGCATGTCAAAGATATCTTTGAGAAATGTAAGAAATTTGTTGATTTGTGTGCATATAAAATTTCACACAATCCCAGGTTCCCGGCAGCATGGAAAACCTGTGTGTGTAGGACACATCTGAACTTCGTGAGTCGTAAGCTTGAGTTTGAAGTGTAAAGGACACACCTGTGCGACCAGAAAAGAGCAATCAGGTAGGTTGATTCACAGAGGCACTTTCTCAGCTTTGACAGGGAAACAAAGTATCTCGATGACAAATTGTCCAATAACATTCACACCAGAGCAGTTTGTTTAATGATGTATTTTTAGCATTGTGGATCAGCTTTCTCTATGCTTACTGCTTGATCAGAAGTGATATCAGAAAATAGAATTACTCTTTGGTCTAGCCAGCACTTGTTTGCAGAAATGGAAATAACAAAAACTGTGGATTCGCCTCTGAGCACGATACCCTAACATAGCCCCTGGCTTCTCATGCACATAAAAAGCGCATACACCTGTGTACATACATGTGCTCACAAGCACACATGCGATTTACACATGCACTATGCGTACACACAAAAAAAAGAACCCAGCTACAACGGACAGCTTCAGTGAGGCCTGCCACTCATCATCTCGGTATCCTGGTGTATGTGCACATGTGTGCGTGGGTACAAGTACACATCCACGTGCATGCTGAAGCCAGAGGAGGATGCTCTATGATGCTACTGGGTTGTTATGTGACTCTATCGCTGCCTTCTTAACTATGTCGCCATCCTCCCACAGTGCCTGCCATTCTAGACATTCAAGTCACCTCTTTGAGCCAAGTTCTGGGATAATTAAGTAGAGTTGTAGCAACATACAGGTTCAGGGACATCCCAGAAACTGAATGACACCACATAACACGCGTGTACTTGTGTGGAGGGAAAAAAGTAAAAAAAAAAAAATTAACAAGAGAAAAGCCAGAGTTGACCAAGAAATGTCCCACTTGTGTCGGCTGTTCCTAAGGATCCTCTATATCTTGGGTGTCTACTTTCTCCATTCTCAGAGAACTTCGGTTTTAGTTAGGGTTTTAGTGCTTCGAGGAGTCACCATGACCAATGCAAGTCTTATAAAGAAAAACATTTAACTGGGGTTTGCTTATAGTTTTAGAAGTTCAGTCCATTATCATCATGGTGGGGAGCAAGGCATCATACAGGCAGACTTAGTGCTGGAGCAGCCAAGAGCTCTACATCTTGATCCAAAGGCAGCACAAGGAGAGGACTATGTCCCTCAGTCAGCCAGGAGGAGACAGACTCCACACTGGGCAGAGCCCGAGCACAGGAGATCTCAAAGTCCACCTACACAGTGACACACGTCCTCCAATAAGCCCACAACTCCTCCAATAAGGCCACATCTAACAGTGCCACTCCCTATGAGCCAAGCATTCGAATACATGAATCTGGGGGACCAAATCTATTCAAACCACCACCATGCTCTATCAGAGAGTTGTGAGCCACTATGTGGAATTAAACCTGGGTCCTTTGGAAGCGCAACCAGTGCTGCTGGGAGGCAGTAATGAAACCAGCAGTTGTAGGACGTGGATATTCAAAGTATCTTGAACATGGTTTTACTAAATATCAAACAACGGCAGGCAGTAAAAGGGTAGAAACCCATTAGCTGTCACTTCAACATCTGAAAGTAAAAACTAAAGCCTTCAACAGCCAGAGAAGCAGCCTTGGTGGAGGCATCGTAGACCATGGTCCACCCTACAATCTTGTTTGTGTATACTGTAGATTTAAGCTGTTGCATCTGTCTTGTTTCTTAGTCATTACCTATTATACATGCCCAAACCTTTTCTCTCCAACATCATGAGCTTTCCTAAATAAATTCATTTCGGTTAAAGAAATGCACCTATTTAAGCATACCGAGTGGCAAAAAGCACAAATGGAACACTACCAACAAAGCCTGAAAGAGGGGCTCAACTGTTTGGTTTAGAAAACACCGAGTCACCAACTAAACCCTTAGTTGTAGCATGCAAGCAGTTGAAACCTGAATCGGAAAAATCTCAACAGCGTTTCAGAACACGCGTCCACATTGAAGACAAACCCTTTGCAGCCCTGAAGCTCAGGACCCGAGACAATGTAGGATGACGGTGGGTACAGGCGGTCATTGCTGCCACCGTGAATATGATGGGGAGAGTGCCAGGTCTCCTGCCTATCCTGCGCTGGGCAAAAGGACAAGGCAAAGTGAGTCAGCGTACAAACACAGCCTGCCATCCTCTTATGCAGAGGCAACACCTGGCAATCTTCTGAGAAACACCTGACAACCTTCCGAGTAGAGGACACCAATGGCCCAGCTTGGTATGCTTCGTTTGGGGGTCATATTATCTATAGTTAATAATACTTAAATGTTGTCGTTTTTGCTCTTTACT
>NC_046160.1:104478675-104569540 GCF_011064425.1 Rattus rattus | reverse complement strand
CAGTGTACTTCGTTCCAGTTACGTATTGCTTGGTGGGGTTGCAGACTGGTACTGTATTCTGGAAATCAGTCTGGGTTCCTCAGAAAATTGGACGTTGAACTGAGAGGATCCAGCTATGCACTCTCTTGGCATATACCAAAAAGATGCTAACATATAAAAAAAACACATGCTCCCTATATTTCTGCAGCCTTATTTACTATATGTGAAGCTGAAAAGAACCCAGATGCCCTTCAACAGAAGATGGATACAGAAAATGGTACATCTACACAATGGAATATTGCAGCTATCAAAACAATGGTTTATGCATAGAGTTCAGACAAATGGATGGAACTGGAAGAAAATATCATCTTGAAACTAACCCAATCACAGAAAATATACATGGTATGCACTCATTTGATAAGTGGCTAATAGCCAAATGCTTGGATACCTAGATGCCTAGAACAAATAGAGGAAACTCAAGACGGATGATCAAAATGTAGAATCTTCCTCCTTCTTTAAAGGGGAACAAGAATACCCTTGGCAGGGAATAGAGAGGCAAAGATTAAAACAGACACAGAAGGAACACCCATTCAGAGCCCTGCCCACATGTGGCCCATTGTATACAGCCACCCAATTAGACAAGATGGATGAAAAAGAAGTGCAGACCGACAGGGAGCCAGATGTAGCTAAGCTCCTGAGAGACACAGCCAGAATACATAAATACAGAGGCTGAGCAGCAGCAAACCACTGAACTTAGAATAGGACCCCGTTTGAAGGAATCAGAGAAAGAACTGGAAGAGCTTGAAGGGGCTCGAGACCCCATATGTACAACAATGCCAAGCAACCAGAGCTTCCAGGGACTAAGCCACTACCAAAAGACTATACATGGACTGACCCTGGACTCTGACCTCATAGGTAGCAATGAATATCCTAGTAAGAGCACCAGTGGAAGGGGAAGCCCTGGGTCCTGCTAAGACTGAACCCCCAGTGAACTAGACTGTCGGGGGGAGGGCGGCAATGGGGGGAGGGTGGGGAGGGGAACACCCATAAGGAAGGGGGGGAGGGAAGGGGATGTTTGCCCGGAAACCGGGAAAGGGAATAACACTCGAAATGTATATAAGAAATATTCAAGTTAATAAAAAAAAAAGAAAGAAAGAAAGTAAAAAAAAAAGAATATTCATAATAACCTGTAAGTGTTCAGCATGGAATGATAACATCAGACTCCATGTTCTCTAGGCGGCTTCCTGTTCCAGCCTCCTCCTCCTCCCTCAAACTTTTCTCCCACCCATCCTTCCTTCTTGTCCAATGACAGGCCTTGTTCTATCTTGCCTCACCTGTATGACATCATCCTACAGAGACTGCTGACTTTTTACAGGGCATCCTCCTCCTCAGATTCTTCCAACCAGAGGGGAGCAGCTTCTGGTCATTGGTTGGGTGCACACATCTGTATCTGACTGTTTCAACTGCTTGTTGGGTCTTTTGGAGGGCAGTCATGATAGGCCCCTTTTTGAGGCACTCCATAGCCTCAGTAATAGTGTCAGGTCGTGGGGCCTCCCCTTGAGCTGGGTCACACTTTGGGCCTGTTGCTGGACCTTCTTTTCCTCAGGCTCTTCTCCATTACCACACTGAGGATGATATTTTCTAGTTTCATCCATTTGCACTCCATTGTGTAAATGTATCACATTTTCTATATCCATTCTTCTGTTGAAAGACATCTGGTTCTTTTCAGCTTCTGGCTATTATAAATAAGGCTGCTATAAACATAGCGGGGCATGTGTCCTTGTTATATGTTGGAGCAACCTTTGGGTATCAGGAGAGGTATAGCTGGGTTCTCAGGTAGTGCAATGTCCAATTTTCTGAGTAACCCCCAGACTGATTTCCAGAGCGGTTTGCAATCCCACCAACAATGGATCAGTGTTCCTCTTTCTCCACATCATCACCAACATCTGCTGTCACCTGAATTTTTGATCTCAGCCATTCTGACTGGTGTGAGGTGGAATCTCAGGGTCATTTTGATTTGCATTTTCCTGATAATTAAGGATGTTGAACATTTCTTTAGATGCTTCTTGGCCATTTGATATTCCTCAGTTGAAAATTCTTTGTTTAGCTCTGTATCCCATTTTTTAATAGGATTATTTGGTTCACTGGAGTCTAACATCTTCAGTTCTTTGTATATATTAGATATTAGCCCTCTATTGGATGTAGGATTGGTAAAGATCTTTTCCAAATCTGTTGGTTGCCTTTTTGTTCTATTGACAGTATCCTTTGCTGTATAGAAGCTTTGCAACTTTATGAGGTCTCATGTCTATTCTTGATCTTAGAGCATAATTCATTGGTGTTCTGTTCAGGAAATTTCCCCCTGTGCCTATGTGTTGGAGGCTCTTCCCCACTTTCTCTTCTATTGGTTTCAGTGTATGTGGTTTTATGTGGAGGTCCTTGATCCACTTGTACTTGAGATTTGTAGAAAGAGAAAAGAATGGGTTGATTTTCATTCTTCTACATGCTGACCTCCAGTTGAACCGGCAACATTTGTTGAAATGCTATCTTTTTTCCATTGGGTGTTTTTAGCTCGTCAAAGATCAAGTGACCATAGGTGTGTGGGATTCATTTCTGGGTCTTCAGTTCTATTCCATTGTTTTCCCTGCCTGTCTCTGTACCAATAACACACAGGTTTTTGTTTTGTTTTGTTTTTTGTTTTTGTTTTTTGTTTTTTGTTTTTTGTTTTTTGTTTTTTGTTTTTTGTTTTTAAAGCAGGATTGGTCTGTAATGCAGCTTGAGGTCAGGGATGGTGACTCCCACAGAAGTTCATTGATTGTTGAGAATAGTTTTCACTATCCTTGGTTTTTTTTGTTATTGCAAATGAATTTGCAAGTGCTATTTTTAACTGTATGAAGAATTGAGTTGGAATTTTCATGGGGATTGCATTGAATCTGTAGATTACATTCAGCAAGATGGACATTTTTACTATATTAATCCTGCCAATCCATGAGCATGGGAGATCTTTCCATTTTCTGAGAACTTCCTCGATTTCTTTCTTCAGAGACTTGAAGTTCTTTTTTTTTTTATGGTGAAAAAATTTGAGTATTTAGAATTAACCATTTTAGATGATCCCAATCTTGTTGGCAAAATCTAGAGCATCATAATCAGGAGTCAAGAGAACATATGCCTTCTCCCTGTCAGGCCTTATAAGCGTATTGACTTTGGCCACATCAATGTCACAGAGTTTCTTCATGGCTATTTGATCTGGTGCTTGTTGGCCTTGACATTCACAATGAACACAACCGTGTTGCTGTCTTCTATTTCCTTCATGGCTGACTCGGTGGTCAGTGGGAATTTGAGGATAGCATAGTGGTCAAGCTTGTTTCTCAGGGGTGCACTCCTTCGAGGATATTTTGGCTGCCTCTGGAGCCACAGGGTCTTGGGACTCCGCTTTGGGAGGTGCAGCAGCTTCCTTCTTCGCTTTTGGCGCCATCTTGGAGAAAAGGCTGAATGTCATACAGATCTTTCACTTGCTTGGTTAGAGTCACACCAAGGTATTTTATGTTATTCATGACTATTGTGAAGGGTGTCATTTCCCTCATTTCTTTCTCAGCCTGTTTATCCTTTGAGTAGAGGAAGGCTACTGATTTGTTTGAGTTAATTTTGTGTCCAGCCACTTTGCTGAAGTTGTTTATCAACTGTAGGAGTTCTCTGGTGAGAACTTTTGGTGTCACTTAATTACACTATCATATCATCTGCAAATAGCGATATTTTGATATTTCCTTTCCAATTTGTATCCCTTTGACCTCTTTTTGTTGTTTAATCACTCTGGCTAGGACTTTGAGTACGACATTGAATAGGTAGGGAGAGTGGACAGCCTTGTCTAGTCCCTGATTTTAGTGGGATTGCTTCAAGTTTCTTTCCATTTAGTTTTATGTTGGCCACTGGTTTGCTGTATATTGCTGTTACTGTGTTTAGGTGTGGGCCTTGAATTCCTGATCTTTCCAAGACTTTTATCATGAAGGGGTGTTGAGTTTTGTCAAATGTTTTCTCAGCATCTAATGAGATGATGATGTGTTTTTCTTTCCATGAGTTTTTTTTTTTTTTTTTTTTTTTTTTTTGGTTCTTTTTTTTTCGAGCTGGGGACCCGAACCCAGGGCCTTGCGCTTCCTAGGCAAGCGCTCTACCACTGAGCTAAATCCCAACCCCATGAGTTTCTTTATATAGTGGATTACGTTGATGGATTTCCATATATTGAACCATCCCTGCATCCCTGGGATGAAGCCTCCTTGATCATGGCAAATGATCATTTTGATGTGTTCTTAAATTCAGTTTGCAAGAATTTACTTTTCATTTTTTATTAAATATTTTTTATTTATATTTCAAATATTATCCCCTTTCCCGGTGTCTCGTCCATAAATCCCCTATCCCATTCCCCCTTCTTTAATGAGGGTGTTGTCCCACCCATTCGCCCACCCCTTCCTTCCTGCCCTGACATTCCCCTACATGGTGGAGGGGGGAGGTCCATCCTTGGCAGGACCAAGGGCTTCTCTTCCCATAGGTGCCCAACAAGACCATCCTCTGCTACATATACAGCTGGAGACATGGGTCTATCCATGTGTACCCTTTTTTTTCTCCATCTTTACTTAATTGGGTATTTCTTATTTACATTTCAATTGTTATTCCCTTTCCGGGTTTCCAGGCCAACATCCCCCTCCCCTTTTAAGTGGTTTTCCCCTCCACATCCTCCCCCCATTACCACCCTCCCCCCCAACAATCACGTTCACTGGGGGGTTCAGTCTTGGTAGGGCCAAGGGCTTCCCCTTCCACTGGTGCTCTTACTAGGCTATTCATTGCTACCTATGAGGTTGGAGCCCAGGGTCAGTCCATGTATAGTCTTTAGGTAGTGGCTTAGTCCCTGGAAGCTCTGGTTGGTTGGCATTGTTGTTCATATGGGGTCTCAAGCACCTTCAAGCTCTTTCAGTCCTTTCTCTGAATCCTTCAATGGGGGTCCCGTTCTCAGTTCAGTGGTTTGCTGCTGGCTTTCACCTATGTATTTGCTGTATTCTGGCTGTGTCTCTCAGGAGAGATCTACATCCGGTTCCTGTCAGCCTGCATTTCTTTGCTTCATCCATCTTATCTAGTTTGGTGGCTGATATGTATGGGCCACATGTGGGTTGTTTAAATGGTTTATCTGCTCCTGATTTAACTTCAGTACCTGGTATCTGTCTAGGAAATTGTCCATTTCCTGCAGATTTTCAAGTTTTGTTGAATATACGCTTTTGTAGTAGGATCTGATGATTTTTTGAATTTCCTCTGAATCTGTAGTTATGTCTCCCTTTTCATTTCTGATTTTGTTAATTTGGACACACTCTCTGTGTCCTCTCATTAGTCTGGCTAAGGGTTTATCTATCTTGTTGATTTTCTCAAAGAACCAACTTTTGGTTCTGTTGATTCTTTCTATGGTCCTTTTTGTTTCTATTTGGTTGATTTCAGCTCTGAGTTTGATTATTTCCTGCCTTCTACTCATCCTGGGTGTATTTGCTTCTTTTTGTTCTAGAGCTTTTAGGTGTGCTGTCAAGCTGCTGACATATGCTCTCTCCTGTTTTTTTCTGCAGGCACTCAAGCGCTATGAGTTTTCCTCTTAGCACAGCTTTCATTGTGTCCCATAAGTTTGGGTATGTTGTACCTTCATTTTCATTAAATTCTAAAAAGTTTTAATTTCTTTCTTTATTTCTTCCTTGACCAGGTTATCATTGAGTAGAGCATTGTTCAATTTCCACGTATATGTGAGCATTCTTCCCTTATTGTTATTGAAGACCAGCTTTAGGCCGTGGTGGTCCGATAGCACGCATGGGATTATTTCTATCTTTCTGTACCTGTTGAGGCCCGTTTTTTGACCAATTATATGGTCAATTTTGGAGAAAGTACCATGAGGAGCTGAGAAGAAGGTATATCCTTTTGCATTAGGGTAGAACGTTCTATAAATATCCGTTAAGTCCATTTGGCTCATGACTTCTCTTAGTCTGTCTACGTCTCTGTTTAATTTCTGTTTCCATGATCTGTCCATTGATGAGAGTGGGGTGTTGAAGTCTCCTACTATTATTGTGTGAGGTGCACTGTGTATTTTGAGCTTTAGTAAGGTTTCTTTTACGTATGTAGGTGCCCTTGTATTTGGGGCATAGATATTTAGGATTGAGAGTTCATCTTGGTGGATTTTTCCTTTGATGAATATGAAGTGTCCTTCCTTATCTTTTTTTTGATGACTTTTAGTTGAAAATTGACTTTATTTGATATTAGAATGGCTACTCCAGCTTGCTTCTTCCGACCATTTGCTTTGAAAGTTGTTTTCCAGCCTTTCACTCTGAGGTAGTGTCTGTCTTTGTCTCTGAGGTGTGTTTCCTGTAGGCAGCAGAATGCAGGGTCCTCGTTCGTATCAGTTTGTTAATCTATGTCTTTTTATTGGGAGTTGAGGCCATTGATGTTGAGAGATATTAGGAATAGTGATTATTGCTTCCTGTTATATTCATATTTGGATGTGTTATGTTTGTGTGCTTTTCTTCTCTTTGTTTTGTTGCCAAGACGATTAGTTTCTTGCCTCTTCTTGGGTATAGCTTGCCTCCTTATGTTGGGCTTTACCATTTATTATCCTTTGTAGGGCTGGATTTGTAGAAAGATATTGTGCAAATTTGGTTTTGTCATGGAATATCTTGGTTTCTCCATCTATGTTAATTGAGTGTTTTGCAGGATACAGTAACCTGGGCTGGCATTTGTGTTCTCTTAGGGTCTGTATGACATCTGTCCAGGATCTTCTGGCTTTCATAGTCTCTGGTGAGAAGTCTGGTGTAATTCTGATAGGTCTGCCTTTATATGTCACTTGACCTTTTTCCCTTACTGCTTTTCATATTTTTTCTTTGTTTTGTGCATTTGGTGTTTTGACTATTATGTGACAGGAGGGATTTCTTTTCTGGTCCAATCAATTTGGAGTTCTGTAGGCTTCTTGTATGTTTATGGGCATCTCTTTCTTCGGGTTAGGGAAGTTTTCTTCTATGATTTTGTTGAAGATATGTACTGGTCCTTTGAGCTGGGAGTCTTCACTCTCTTCTATACCTATTATCCTTAGGTTTGATCTTCTCATTGAGTCCTGGATTTCCTGTATGTTTTGGACCAGTAGCTTTTTCCACTTTACATTATCTTTGACAGTTGAGTCAATGATTTCTATGGAATCTTCTGCTCCTGAGATTCTCTCTTCCATCTCTTGTATTCTGTTGGTGAAGCTTGTATCTACAGCTCCTTGTCTCTTCTTTTGGTTTTCTATATCCAGGGTTGTTTCCATGTGTTCTTTCTTGATTGCTTCTATTTCCATTTTTAAATCCTGGATGGTTTTGTTCAATTCCTTCACTTGTTTGGTTGTGTTTTCCTGTAATTCTTTAAGGGATTTTTGTGGTTCTTCTTCAAGGGCTTCTACTCATTATATGTGTTGTCTTGTATTTCTTTAAGGGAGATATTTATGTCCTTCTTAAAATCCTCTATCATCACCATGAGATGTGATTTTTAAATCCAAATCTTGCTTTTCTGGTGTGTTTGGATATCCAGTATTTGCTTTGATGGGAGAACTGTATTCTGATGATTCCAAGTAATCTTGGTTTCTGTTGCTTAGTTTCCTGTGCTTGCTTCTTGCATCAGTTTGTCTCTTGTGTTAGCTTGTTTTGTTGTCTCTGACAGTGGCTTGACCCTCCATTTAGGCCTGTATTTCAGCAGTCATGTAAACCTGTTTTGTTTCAGCTCCATTTGGGAGCAGACAGCTACTCCTGTGTTTGTGTGACCTGAAGCCTCCAGGCAGGTTGTTTGTCACAGAAGACTTGGTCTTACTCTGCTCTCAGGTGTGTAGGTGCTCCTGGTGACTGGCTTTCAGCTCTCAGAGCTGGAAGAAGCCCAAAGGTCCTGCCCCTGACTGCTTCTAGTTCCCTGTGCCCAGAGGGCACAGAGGGCACTAGGTGGGTTCCTCTTGTGTCAGGAATGTGGGCAGAAGTTGTTGTCTATCCTGAGCTTTCAGGATTGTCAGCACTTCTGAGGTTCCAGCTCTCTACCCCATGGGATTTGGATTCAGGGAGCTGTGGGAGTGGTTCAGTTCAGTTCTGGACTCAGGCAGAAACCACCTGGTTCCTGCCACTGACTGCTCCTAGGTTCATGTGTCCAGAGGCCACTAGGCAGTTTCTTCTTGGGCCAGGAATATGAGCAGAAGTGATGGTGTCAGAAGTGAGATTTCAGGATTGTTCACACTTTTCTTTAGTGTAGTTTTAAAGAGTATTTTCAAGTGATCCTTTGTATCTCATCGTGAGGCACAAAGGATCATTCCAGTTTTTATGTTTTGTAGGAAAAATCCACTTGTTTTTGAAACTGCCTGTGTGACTGAGTTTGGAGACAGGTTTGCTAAAACAGTAAAATTAGACTTTGGAGATAGTTTCATTAAAGAGGAAAACTTAAGTAAGTCCATCAACTTGGGTCCCTAATCCAAGAGAACTGGTTATTTTAAACAGGTAGAGATACCAGTTCTGTGCTCAGAAAAGGACAATACCACTTGAAGCCACTCAGAAGAGCAAGAGAGCACTCCAGTTGACTGGTACTTCGATTTGGGACTGTCGGCCTTCAAGTATGGGATCTCTCTCTCTCTCTCTCTCTCTCTCTCTCTCTCTCTCTCTCCTCTCTCTCTCTCTCTCTCTTTCTCTCTCTCTTTCTATTGTCCAAGCCACCTATTCTTTGGTGTTTTGCTATGGCAGGCTTAGCAAACTAACTCATCATGTGTGCTCCTGCGGAATGATTTACAGAGGAGGAATGCTTCAAATAATCCTCATAGATTTACCCAAGTCTGGAGTCATGTGACTCAGCTAGAATGGACTGGTGGTGTGTGGGGATGGACAACAAACACTGGCTATATCAGTGAAAAGGAATTCATAGCGTTTGGAGCGTTTTGAGTAAAAATATATGTTATTAAGAAGTAAAGAAGATCCATTCTGTGACCGACTTTATTACATTTCATCCTATGATGTCACATCTGTTGACGAAGGCAGTTGATGTTAGGTATTAATTTAAGCATGCAAATACAAATTCCTAATCATAACTCAAATCTTGTTTCTTATTCTGTGGTGCCTACTGTGTCTTCAGAGTTTCTTTTTTCCTTTGCTTGTCCAGCATCACTTCAAAACGGAGTCAATAGAATGGAATACACAATTATAAATACAGCTGGACAACAATATTATCAACAATTAATTTTTACTAATGTAATGTACTAACATGTAACCAAAGTTATTCTAGCATTTTGGTAGTACATTTTGGGCAGTCGATCAGATATAATTTCCTAAGGAAGGTTCACTCTTATGTTTCTACGCAGATCCTGAGGCAGTGGACTCCCCTTTCAGCACAGTAATGAACTGCTTATGGGTCATCTCCTTCCATTGGCTCTGAGCAACTTAAGCAAAACAACGTTTTATTTTTTTTTAAATCACTTCATTATCCCTGTGTCTTCTGTCTAGAAAGACAGGATCCTAATTCGATTCAATATTCCTGTTTGCTAAACTGAATAGAATTATTTCATGAAACTTAGCTATTAAGGAACAGAGCCGTTATGCTTCTGCAGGTACTGCTAGTGTGGCTGTTCTGAATTATGTTTCTCTCTGTACCAGTTGTAGTGCATTCAAGAGGCGCAACTCTGGATGCAATTATTTAGGTAAGTCTGTAGGAAACTTTATGTTTAAACCAGGTAGGAAATGCCTTTAAGTGAGTAGGGTGGAGACTTTTGGGGAGGGAGATATTTTAAAAGGTCGGGTCCATATGTTTCAATCCCTAAATGGGAAGACATCCCTAGTGGGTAATCCATGATTCCAGCATAGAATGCCCGCAATAGAAAACCTGTATCATAGAATGATCAGCGGTTCAGTCACAACCATCGGAAAACATATATTTCCAATGGTCTAAGGAACCACCCTACTGTAAATTTATTTTCCATTGCTGCTTCATAACTGTGATTTTGCTATGGAGTGCTTTCTCAATTCCCACGACCATCAGAAATTTTTGTATTTTTGTATTTTGTATTTGTATTTTTGTATTTTGTAATTTTGTATTTTTCAAAGGTGGAGACTCATAGGTTGAGAACCATTGAAAGCTGTTTTTTAGGGTTCAGGAAAACCTTCACAGATCGGGTAAAAATTGATTCTAACTGCTTTGGGGAGCGTCAAGTCATATCTCTCTCTCTTTTTCTTTTTTTCTTGACAGAGTAAAAGGAAAAGAAAATACTGTCCGACGTGCCTAATCATTTTTCACTTCTTAGCTTTCCCAAAACTTCCCTTCCTTAAGGTTTTAATTCTCTCACTATAGCTGAAACTGACTTTTTTTTTTTTTTTTTTCCTGCGCAGAAAACACTTCTTTCATTTTCTAAGCGAGGACATAACCCGGTAGTAATGAACAGACCACCTCCTATTGGATTTGTAGTTTGTCACTGAAAAGTAGTGAGATCTTAGTCGCTCCAGGCAGAAAGTGTTTCGCTTGATAAACTTCTTTACTCCCCTTTCAAGTCCTGAGCCTGTTGGCTATTATTTATGCTTTGATGTTTCCTAGTGAGTGTCGCGGAACATTTGAATTCACTTTCTACCAGGAGTTTGCGACTTCACAGGCTACACTGGCCCTTTAAAAAAACAAAATTAGAGCGGGGCAAGAAGACTGGGCGCCAGGTCGGTGAAAAACGCTTATCCAGTTTCTTCCGTGAAAGGCAAGTAGAGGCCCTGCTCGGAGCATGCTGGGACTTGCAGTTTATCTCCTGTCATTTCCTGTTATTTCTTGTCACTCCTCCCTACTCTGGAGTGTTGGATGGACTACAGCTCCCAAAGAGCCAAGCGGCGGCGGCGCGTCCTGTGCTCTAGCCGCGCCTGGGCGGCTAGTTCAAGTTGCCATAGCTGCGAGTCCCGGGTGAGCGGAGTCGGTTGCGAGGCAGCGTTGGGTCAGTTGCACCTTCGGGGTCGCTGGTAGCCGCGGGAGCCGGGTAGGGCCTCGGCGATGATCCGGCGTTAAGAACTTGGAGTCACCTTGGGTCTAAGGTACCTGCTCCTATCTGTTCTCTTATCCTTTCTCTCATTTCCCTCTATAGAGACATTTGCGTCCCACTTCCCCTTATCCTAGGGTGGAGACACAAGAGCTGCAGGGGTATGCGGGGTGGGCCAGGAGTGTGGGTGTAGTGTTTGGTGACGTGGGGGCCATGGCGTGTTTGCATCTATCAGCAGGTCGTCCACGGTCAGGTCCTGGCCACCTCACTCTGAACGCGCCTTTTTCTGGCTTTGGAGCTGCTTGCCCAAGGCGCTATCAGAAGCTTCAAGCTGTCTGATGTTGGTTTGACTGCCCCAGGGGTTTAAGTTGGTGCTTATCCCTGTCTTCTAGTCACTTGATTTTCCTCTGCTAAGTTAGGAGATGCCCAGGTCATAGTGGTTAGCAGCCCCCTTTCGGAATTAATTAGAAATACCAAACTTTGAATCCCAGCTGCATTCTGTGTTGGTTAATGGAGTGGATCTCTTTGGCAAAGCTGTAGCGTCCTTGTCAGGATTAAGCAAAGCATTTGGCGCAGTGCCTGGGCACCTAGCAAATTCTCAGTACTTCTTTCTGAAACCGATTGCGTCTAGCAAGAAACAGCGTGCGAACTGTACAGGTGGTTTTTTTAATTTTATAGTACCTGTATTAAAAGTAAAAGGAAACTTCTGTGATGAATCTTAATTTATTTGGCACAGTACATAAAATATGCTGTAGTGTATTTTACTTTATGTAAATATACATGTAGATTTATTTATTTATTTATTTTTGAGGAAGGATTCCACTGTGTGGCACTGGTTGGCCTCGAACTCATGGCATAGCCCCAACAGGTCTGGACAGTGAAGAGATCCACCTGCGTCTGCCTCCAGAGTGCTGAGATCAAAGGCTCTGGCACTACTAGGGCTATAGTATATGCTTTTTGAAAATGGTATAGAATGTTCAGTCTCTGGTATGTATTAGTGTTTTACGTCCAGAGTGTGTATCAATTAGAACTGGCCAGGTTTCTAGAGTCATAGGCATAGAACCACTCCATTGGACAGGCAAGAGAGAAGATAAACTTTGACAGCTGCGACTTGGGCTAGAGCAGTGCTTCTCAACCTGCGAGTGGTGACCCCACTGGGGATCAAACGATCCTTTCACAGGGGTCACCTGAGACCCTTGGAGAACACAGATGCTGACATTACAATTCACGACTGTAGCAAACTTACAGGTGTGAAGGAGCAACCAAAGTAATTTTATGGTTGGAGGAACTGTATGACGTGAGGAAATGTATCGAAGGGTCGTGGCATTGGGAAGGTTGAGAATCACTGGTATCGAGAAATCACTGTGCCTGGGACTCATCATGTGGTGAAGCTTGCTGCTTGGTTAGAAAAGCGTGCAGTAAACCTTTGCTTAACCGGCCGCTCTGAACAGTCTCTCATCGCTTTTCTTCTCCCAGAATACCCTTCTTGGAATGGCTTATTGAAATATACTGATAGCGGCTTTCTTAGATGATTTTTCTAAGGACCCTTATAGTTTTAGAATCAGTCATAAAGTGTTGAGAACGTTTCTACCCATTGCACTTTCCTATGACCAAATGCATAATGCATTTATGTATTTGTTTGTCTGTCTGTCTTACCACTGTGAGAACTGATCCGCCATATATAATATTGTCTTTAAAGAGGTGGAGGCTGGCCTAGACTTACAAATGGGCCAGCAAATTCAGAAAAGCGTGTTAATCTTTCTACTTAGGTGAGTCTCCTAACTGATAAATATACCCAGAGTGGGTACTTTTGCCTAGACTTGGGGTACAACTCATGCCCTAGTGTGACCTACTCAGTCTAGTGGCGGAAGATGCCACTTACTAGGGATTTGCAGGTTGGGCATCCGGGTACCCCCTGGGCTTCTGGATGACATAGGAGTGTATTTTCACCCCTCCTGGTATTCTCTCATCTGTGCACAGGGAAGATGACATCATTTTCATTAGAACTTCAAGCTATAGTTGTGTCTGCTGCCCATCTCGTTGGTGTGTAGGTGTTTTTGGTGGAAGCGTAGAGACAACCAGAAAGGTCATCTACTCGACTCGACCTCTTGCCCTGAACCTCATGAAGAAATGATAGGAGGCAAGCACCCTGAGCTCCAAGGACGGCAACGCAGAGTTCTGGGAGTGCACTTTGTAAGTATGCTTTCTCGTCTGAGGTTAGCGTCTGAGGAAATTGTTTTCGTTTACTGTATATACAAAGTGGAAGAGGCCATGCCAACAGTAGGAATTGGAGTGGGGGGCAAGAGGCTCCCTTTTGATATTAATATAGAATTAAAACAGGGTAGCTGTGCATGACACAGTAAAACAATCAGATGAAGAAATAAGTGGACATAGCCTTCACCTTTACCAAAACCAGCAGTGTAGCAGCTTTTAGTAAACAAATGTTGGGGACCTGCTCTCTTCCAGAGAGCCCTTGAGGCCCCTTTCCCAGGCAATACTTTCAATTCTTTTTCACACTTACGGCATTTGTCAGAGATGTGCTCGAGGTACACATAGGCTCCTTGCTTGGAAATTCCTGAGCCAAAAGAGTGATCTTTATTTCCAGATTCCCAGTCCTGTCCCCTGCACAGGGCCTCAGGCCTAGTTATAATTGTTCTCCAATGGATGTGACTTACACTCAACATTTCTGGATTGATCTTTTTAAATGTGTAAAGGATCCTCCTTTTTTTTTTTTTTTTCTTTTAAGCACAATGAATGGTCTAGTGAGGTAAATGATTGTAATTTGTGATTTTCAAAAATTGATCATGTTCAACACAAACTGTCATTGGTTTTCAAAGATTTAGTGTTAAGGCTTAATTTTTGTAATAGATTCAAAATTCTGGACTTAAAAAAAAATGCCCTCTGTTGTATTTCGATGGGGAAAGGTGCTGACACACAGAGGCATTCTGGGACCTTGTGCTGAATTTCTACCTAAGACTTCTGATGTACAAAATTCTTAGACTGAAAGAAGTTTAGAGTTAGAAAGATGTAAGTTCAGTAGGTTACTGCACTCTGGGAATTCTCACCTACACGAATTGACACATTTGGAACTCATATAAAAAGGCTTTAGAAGAGATTCAGTACTACACCTTTAATAATGTTAGGGGGCTTTATAGTCTGTTTTCGGATGTAACTGTGTATTGTTAAATGGTCATACAAGTAGCGGGGACAAGGTTTGCAATACAGCCCGGCTGGCCTGGAACTCGGGATCCCTGCCTCAGCCTCCCCCGTGCTTGGAATTAAGGGGTGCTCCACTTACTTGGGTCACTGCCTTCCCTGTTTTAACTGTTACCTTTGTAACGTAGTGATTTGATATATTTAATGTATTCCTCCTCAGGGGATTTGTTTCTTATAATTCTTAAATGAACTTCTTATGCATATATCTTACGCAGAAGTTTTATACACACACAAACACACACACGCACATACTTTTGTTTTCTTGAGACGTTGATCGTAGAAGCAGGATTTCTGAGTCAAAGTGTGTGTATTTACTTGTGTTGCCAAGTTATTCTCTAGAAAAGCTGCCCTTATTTTATAGATAGTATACTTTTGTTTATTTACTATGGTGTGCAGTGCAGGGGTGTGTGCTACATGTGTGTAGAAGGCAGAGGACAACTTCTGGCAGTTGGTTCTCTCCTCCCATCATGGGCTCCCAGGACTGAACTCAAGACAAGTGCTTTCCTCTGTTGAGCCACTCTGCTAGTCTTTGTAACTAATACTTGTACACCATGGAATGCCCTTGTCAACCTTAAGCATGAGAGCTTTGCTCATCTGTCCCAAACAGAAAAACAAGGACACCAATTAATTGTTTCTATTTGTAGCTCTTGAGAGAGATGAAGCACATTTATGCATTCAGTGGGGACATTTGTACTCAGTGAATACCTGTTTACATATCCTTTGTGCCTTTCACTATTATTTTTGTGTTCTTTTAAAAGAGCTAATTATTCCCCCCTGCTTCCTCTATAATGCAGATATTCTGAGTTTTTCCTTTGCTTCTGGTGTCTTGTAATGATATTTAGAACTTAAGAGACTTAGCAAGGGGGTTGGGGATTTAACTCAGTGGTAGAGCGCTTGCCTAGGAAGCGCAAGGCCCTGGGTTCGGTCCCCAGCTCCGAAAAAAAGAACCAAAAAAAAAAAAAAAAAAAAGAGAGACTTAGCAAGCCTTTATCAGACACTCATCTTCCTCTGATTAATATAGTAACTGTTAACATTAATCTGTATACTGCTAAATGACTGGAGGATTGGAGAAGGCAGCATCCGTGGCTACGTGAATCGGTTTAGCAGATGGACATTTAGAGTCTGCTGTGAGCGCAGGGTTTGGCATGAAGCAGGTGCTTGTGAATGAGCAAGTTCACACATGAATGACTGTGTGAATTAAAAACTGAGCTGGAGCTCGACTCTTTCCAGTGAAGAGCGGCGTTGTGGAAGAAGTGGACTGATTGTTATTTTAAAAGATGGATAGTCAGTTTTACAGATTGAGGTTAAAGGAAAAGCTTCATGGGGGGCAGGAGAAGGCTTTCAAATGCCAAAAATGGGTTTGTGCATAAGCAATAATTGATATGCTCAAACTCACCAAATTAAGAGCTCAGGTGAAGAAGAGATTGTGCAGTTTGGAGTTTAGAGCTCGATAGTTCAGGCGATTGTACTTAGTGCCTTTACCCTATGTAACTAAGTAGCTGCGAGTGACCATTGTAAGTTCAAATGATTTTATGAACAACTGAGTAAGCTTAGGTTTGGCCCAGTCACTAGTCAGTTTTAGTATATGCTACATAAATTTGAAATGCTGCCTTGTTTACTGTATAGTAGACATTAGTATTAATATTCATTGTAATAGTACATGGCTCAATCAATATTGATTTTCAGATAATTAATTTAGATCCTTTGTTAATGAAATTTCTCCATTTCACAATTGCTATTTGTAAAGCTCTGTACTTTGAACTTTGTTTCTGGATTAATTAAGACAGTCTAGTTGCAAATTAATTTGATAGTGGTCCAGCAGTGTGCTGACTGCTGGGCTTCAACTGTGTCTGATCCATTTTGTGTTTCTCTAAGGGCATATTTGAAATTGAGTGATTTATAAAAGACATACGTTTGTCTGGTTCACAATCCTAGTTGTCACAGAGTGCACCAGCATAGTCCTGTGGTCTGTTACACCTCCCTGAACCATTAATGTGTTACATCATGTTAGGCATGAGTGGGTCAGAGAAGGTCCTGTCATGAGAGGGAGTGGGGAGCCACTGACAGAGTCAAAGTGGCTTTATAACAATCTACTTTTCAGATGTGCAGTCCTGTTGCCCACAACCGAACCAATCCATGAGAACTGGAGATTTGCTTTCCCCTAGCTCATGGCATGTAGAGCATTGGTTCTCAACTTTTGGGTCATGACCCCTCTGGGGGTCACATCCAATTCAAAACAGTAGTAAAATTACAGTTATGCAGTAGCATAATGTTATGGTTGGCGTTACTAGAACATGTATTAAAGGGTCATAGCATTAGGAAGGTTGGGAACCACTGATGTAGGAATCTTAGAGAGCAAGCTTTAAGCAAGTAAACATTTGTGTGGATAAGGCACATATAACTGTAGCAAGCCATTGAGTCCATCTTTGTTGAGACTTCTGGGGTTCACGGATGGATAGTAAATGTCCAGAACTGCATAGGCTGGGTTGGTGTACTCCCACCATGGGAGTACAGCAGAGTGCACTCGGCCCAGACTTGGGCTTGGGCAGAGAAGGAAGGCTTTCTAAAGGGCTTTTCTTTTGATTTGAATCTTGACTGGGAAGTAGGAGACAAGGATGGATGGTTAGGAATGTAGCCTTTGAGAAAGGGACGGAGACTGAAAAAATTTTACGAAGTAGTAAGATTGGCATTGACCTGATGGTGAGTGCAGTGTGACATAGTTGAAAAGTTCTGTGGTACAGGAAGTCACGACTTTATGGGATGTTTAATACATGAGATAGGCAGCTCTGAGATCTCAGAGCTGTGAGAAGGAAAGAGTACCTCTGCCTAGAGGTGGAAGACTTCAGGAGGCTGTACTTTGCTCTGCCTGAAGCAGTGAGTAGATTGAGTAAGTAGGGGGAGTGGACCAGAGAAGACTCCGTGGCATTGGCGAGGGCTGTGAGAAGGCTGGCTAGCTGGGGTCTTGAAGTCGTGATTCACAGACCTCAGCTTAGTCATGGGAAGTTCTGTTATTGTTTTTTTTTTTTTTTAAACAAAGTAATCGTGGGTTTGTACTTTATTCAAACACCATCTTTCTCTACAGCATAAGAAAGGTTGTAATTATATCATCGTTACAAGATTGCCATAGAAATCATGAGAAAATGCTAATGAAAATCCTCTCAGAGTTCTAAAGCAGGGTGTAAATTAAAGGAAAAGGCACTAGGAGGCAGTTACAATTGTTTCCTTCACTAGGAAATCAATTAGTTTCTTTTGAAATTAGGAGGAAGAAAAATGTGCTTTGTGATGTAGAAAAATAGCTTGGTTTTTTGTTTTTATATTAATTTTTTACAAATCACTGAATTTTTATACTTTTGTGATTGCTTCCCCCATCTCAAAACATGATAGGCCGTCATGTGCTACACTACCTGCTTTAGTGTGTGTGTGTGTGTGTGTGTGTGTGTGTGTAAATGCTTGTATTCTGGCTTGATTGTATCCTTTTTCTTTCCATCATTGGAAGGGATGTCACATATATCTACAATCTGAGTCCATCCTGTTTTCTCAGGGGAAGTTAGTTGGATTGAGAGGAAAGTTCAGCAAATAACTCTTTTCAGAACCAAAGCAAGTCAATTGTTATGTTAGTAAAATACGTTTCATAACAGTTAGCCTTATCTGTATAACAAACAAAACCTTGGAAACATACAACAATAAACGTTCAGTCCTCCACTGTAGGTTAACTTAGCCTGGCTAGACTTGTTCTGTTTTCTTGAGGGCAGCTGACTGATCTGCTGCTCTAGGACACTTCTGTCTCATGTCAGGAAATTAAGGTGGGGAAGATAAGAGAGGTGGGAGAGCCAGGCTAGGCAAGTATACCTCTATATTATATATAATTAACAGTTAAGGCAGGAGAAGAAGAGATATATATAGGTGAAGATTTGGGTGAAATTTAATGTATTAACACCGCAATTTAATTCTTCATGTTAGTGCAGGGCTTTTCTCTGTAGCTTGCTTAAAGTCAAGTAGCAAATGTCTTCCTAGTTTTAAAGTCTGCAGGCCAGGGTAATTTAGATGTTTGCCGGAGTGTCAGCCTAACGTTCTGTTCACCATGAAGTCGGAGAGCACGTCTGCCGTGCCTTCCTTCTGCGCTCTGTGGGAGACTATCTCCTAGTGTCTCTGCTGATTGATTCCTCACAACTGTGCTCATAAGCTTTGCACAGTCACCGAGATGGAGTCAGTCTAAAGACACACTGTGTGAGGCAGCTGTAGAAGAGACTGGAGTGAACAGGCAGGAGTGAGTCCGCCCGTGCCAAGCGCACTCATGCTCCCGTGGTAATCAGTCCACCACACTGATGGTCTTTTTTTTCCCCCAAAAAACTGGAAATTGGACTTTTCAGCTGAAGTATCTTATTTTCAGATTCATGTTTTAAAATAGACATTAAGGCCCTTAGCTATTGACATGTTTCTCCAGCCTTTATATTTGAATTCTTAAAAAAACATCCATCCATCCATAGAGTATGTATGTATACATCCACAGCATGTATGTCAGATACCAGCAGAGCTGCCCTGGTGCAAGGATGGAAGCTCTGTGGGTCTGGGCTCTCGATTTTCTCTGAGGTAGGTCTTGACCACACCCCATTTCTTCTATGAGCTCTGTGCAGCCTCATCCTCCATGTCGGCTGCCGGATTCGGAGCTGACCCCAGGTACTTTGTCTTGGGGCTTACCTCTCTTACACAATATTCTTGCCCACCTTTCTCGCCAAGGACTGTGTACCTTCTCCCCTTGGCAGTGCTAGCACTGGAGCTAGGCAAGCGCTCTTACCACCGAGCCACATCCCCAGCTCCCAGTGTTTGAGACAGTCTTGCTAAGTTGCTCAGGCAGGCCTTGAACTTTTGAGCCTCCTTCCTTTTTGCCTCCTCCGCGCCGTGATGACAAGGGTAGGCTGGCATCCTTGGGTTATCTTTGCCCTGCAATGAATGTGGTAAAGATTCGTAAAGGATGAATGCCGAGCCTGTTTTGAGTGTCTCTGGTTCAGAGGTTTCCGGAGTACCTTGCTGTCCTACATATGTGGGACTGGCTAATGGATTGGGTGCTGACTTTGAGCTTGTGTAAATTCACTGCAGGAGTCTGAGGTGAGAAGTTACAGAAGAACACTGATGCGAGGAGAAAAGGAACAGCTCACCGACAGCTGTGTACATGACAACCTTTGCCAACTTGGTGACTTTTTCACCTGAACGGTGAACTGCACCCCCAAGCTCTATGGCTGTTGAGACAGGGAGAAATGCATTCTGAAAATTGGATTTGGTTGATGATTAAGTTTAAAACACATTTCCCTTCTCGATATCAATGTCATTACCTTGAACATCTTTTTGAGGACAGTTGCCTTGGGTAGGGACAGCTGAGGCGCACGGAGGCTATAGAAGCAATCACGCACTTAACATGCACTAGTCAGTCTTTGTGAAATATCACCCTTGATGCTGGGTGCTTATCTTTTATGGGACAGCTTGCAAATCCTAATTGTTTTAAACCGACTCTGAGGAGAAGAGATTTGAGAATCAATAAATCATGGCTCTCATACATACAAATGTGCCTCATTACAATGAAGACAGTCTGATGGCTCCTTAGGTCAAATAACAAAAGGAGTGGACTGAGTTTCTAAAGGCTCACTCCAGCCCTCTTACTGCAAGGCTTGAGAGCAGTTTACTCCTGCTAGTCTCAGCGTCCAGGGCTACATATGGCCATTTGTTTAGATGGGATGAATGGATGGGGTTCATTGCTTGCTCTGGTGGTTTATGTCTTCTTTATAAGGTTCATTAAAGCAAAAGCAACAATATTTATATATTTAAGAGTCGATGCATTAGGAGCAGCTAAGTAAACTATTCTCAGAACTCTGCCATCTACTATTCAAACACCGCTTTTGTTATGATTTTATAGACCTTTACCCAAGGTCACTGGTCTTAGTCCTCTCTTGAGCCTTGTTCTGGTCTGAAAAGCAAATGTATTTTCTTGACAGTGAGTTTTGTCGCACAGGGAGGTGCTGGTGAGGTGCAGAAGAGTAATTTGTATTTTTTTCTGCAGCTGAAGGAAATGCTTTTCTCACCCTCACTTTCCTTAGGTTGTTCAGATTTGATGGTTCATACTTTTCTGCTGCTGTGTATCTCTGTGACATTATGGTGATGAGAATGGACTTTTCATCCAATTGAATTGTTCTTCCTTTGTATTTTTAAAGCAATGATGAAAACTTTCCCTGGGGCAAAATAGACTGTTTCGACTTGTCTTAATGTTTGTTTGTTTATTTTTTCTATTTTTTTATTTTTAATTTTTTACTTATTCTTCTTTCATACAATCCACCCCCCCACACTCACCCCTCCTTCCACTCCTCCTATTTCCCTTCCCATCTCCCCTCTTCCCAGATATACTCTTTCACCACTTCACTACAGAAAAGAACAGGCCTCCCAGGGATATCAACCAAACACGTGAACACCACCTAACAAGTAAGACTAGGCACAAATCCTGGTATCAAGGCTGGACAAGGCAACCCAGCATGAGGAAAAGGGTCCCAAGAGCTGGCAGAAGAGTCAGAGATAGCCCCATTCCCACTCTTAGGAGTTCTACAAGAAGACCAAGCTACGCAACTCTAAAATATATGCCGAGGACCTTGTGTAGACCCATGAAGGCTCCATGATTGTTGCTTCAGCCTTTGTGATCCCCTAAGAGCTCTGTTTAGTTGATCCTGCGGGCTGTGTCCTCATAGTGTCCTTGACTTCTCTGGCTTCTGTAATCCTTCCTCCCTCTCTTCTGTTGGGTTTCCCAAGCTCTGCCTAATGTTTGTCTGTGGGCTATGGGTCTCAGTATTTCAGTTGCTGGATGAACCTGGCTGATGACAATTGAGTTAGGCACCAATCTATGAGTAGCAGAATATCATTAGGAATTATTTCATTAACTTTTATTTATTTTTTACTTTTTGCCAGTTGTGTTTGGGTCTGTAGGCTATTGGCAGTGTTGGACATGGGATCCCTTTCATGAAGTGGGTCTCAAGTTAGACCAGTCATTGGTTGGCGACTCCCACAAATTTTGTGCCACCATTATCCCAGCACATCTTGTAGGCATCTTGTAGGACAAATTGTAGATGGGAGGTTTTGTGGCTGGGTTGGTGTCTCAGTCCCACCACTGGAGCCTTGCCTAGTAACAGAATATGGCAGGTTCAGGCTCTGTATTAGTCAGGGTTTTCTAGAGTCATAGAACTTATGGGTAGTCTCTGTACAGTAAGAGAATTTGTTGATGACTTACAGTCTGTAGTCAAACTCCCCAACAATGGTCAGCAGCAGCTGTGAATGGAAGTCAAGGATCTAGCAGTGGCTCAGTCCCACAAGGCAGGCAGGCGAAGAAGAGAGCCTCTTCTTCCAGTGTCCTTCTCCAGCAGAAGGCGTGCCCCAGATTTTTGGTGTGTACCACCATGCCTGGATCTGGGACTTGCTTTGTCTCAGATGACCTTGAACTCAGAGATCTCCTTGCCTTAGGCTCCTGAGATTCAAAGACACTTGGCCTCAAGATCTCCATGCCAAGATCCAGGTCAAACCTTCTATCTCCCAGCCTTAAGATCAGAATCCCAGGTGAGCCCTCCAGTGCTGGATTGCAGTTCATTCCAGATACAGTCAAGTTGACAACCAGGAATGGCCACTACAGGAGTCTTCACTAGGGTCACTCTCACAGAGTCCAGGGCGTTCCCACTGCAAGGGTCTTACATTGTCCCCCAAGTGCCCCCCAATCCCAGTTGTCTCTCCCCATGCTCTCTCTGACTCCATCCTTCCTCTACCCGATCCCTCCTGTTCCCATCCCCACTAGCCTCCAGTCTACCCTTAAAATCTATTGTGTATTCCCTTCCCAGAGAGAGCCGTGTGTCCCCATTGAGCCCTCCTTGTCACTTAGTCTCTCTGGGTCTGTGCAGTGTAGCATGATTGTCCTTTACTTTACAGCTAATATACACTTGTGAGTGAGCACACACCGTGTTTGTCTTTCTGTGTCTGGGCTACCTCTCTCAGGATGCTTTGTTTTTTTTTTTTCTCATTCTGTCCTTTTGACTGCCAATTTCCTGTTGTAGTTTTAAACAGCTGAGTAATACTCTACTCCATTGTATAAATGTGTCACATTTTTGTTACCCATTCTTCAATAGGGACACCTAGCTTTGAATGCTTCTTTAAGCCTCAGATTTCAACGTTGACTATTTGTCACTCAGGAACCATTCTTAGTTTATTCTTCAAAGCAGCCATATGCAATGCCTATACACACTCATGCTTTCAAACGGTACTTTGATGTATGGTCATTCTGGCTTTTGGGTTGTGTCTTTTAGTTAGCCAGCTTTGAAAATAATTGGCCTGAAGCATAACTACAAAGAGAATATACAACACAAGAAAGTTTCTTTTCATTTAAACTCATGGTGCATGGTTCTGTGGCTGAAGAGAAATACAGAGACAGCTCCTGTGAACTTTGTTTCTTCAGCCTATTGCTGGGTGAGAATTAATGAAATGGCCTGGCCGAGGTAGGCGTCAGGAACTAGGAAATGGGGTCAGGAAGTTGTCAGGCAGGAAAAGGAAACAGGTCCACCATGGAAAAGAGAGTTCTTGGAAGGAAGGATGTTGAATTTGTTTGCAGGTTTTCATACTTTAGCCTTGCTTTGGCAACAACTGTTCATTGGGACAGGTTCTTAGTGGCTCTGTAGTTTCCCTTTGTAGAGTTCCATTGTATAGTAATGGCCGTCCCACGGGACAGTCTGTGTTTTAGCCATTCTTTTTTATTCTGAATTTATAGAGATTTTATTTTCTTTCTAGTGCATCTTCACAGCAATTATGTCTATAAACAAATTTTCAGTTAGCTTTGTTTAGGGATCATTTTTGAATATTTAATTACTAGGTCAAAGGTACAAACAGTTCTTGGCAGGTAGTTGTCTGCTCATGGCCAGATGTGTTGTATCAATTTGCACGTCTGCATTAGAAGAGTTTCGGGGTGCTCTTTCTTCTGAGACCCGGCTCGCCATAGACATTGTTATGTGGTGGAAGCAGTAGATCAGACAGATATCTTCATTGCTTACTTTATGTTTCGTAGACGATTTTGTTGGTTTTTCTTGGGTGTGCATATTTGTTTTCTTTTGTTACCTCTCAGTGTGTTTATCACCATGAAATGGCTCTGACTACTACATATTGGCGAGTTTCACTGGGAGAAAGGTTTCTGGGGTCCGTTTTCTTTAGTGCCAGCAATCTTGGGGCTAAATTTAAAGTGTAGTGTAAAATGATATATTGTTAACGATGAATAAAGAGCATTGATTGCCATGCTTTGTGCTTTTCTTTTTGGGGCTTCCATACATCTACCCTAGCTTTAGAAAAGCGTTATCAAAATAAAATCATATCATTTCTCTCCATTCCCTGTTTCCTCTCCCCCATTCCTTCCTCCAGCTCCTCCATGTCCTGCTCACCTTACTCCCATTTGCTTTCAAATTTATGCTTGCCTCTTTTTTAATATTGTTAAACACACACAAATACACACACACACACACACACACACACACACACACACACACACACACACACCCTTACCCAACAACCTGCTGAGTCCAATGTTGCTTGCATGTATATGATTATGATTTCAGGGCCGACCACTTGGTATTGGATAACCCACTAGGGGACTTCTCCCTAGAGGAAGGCTACTTTCCCCAGCCCCAGCATCCCTTGGATGCCTGGAGTTTTGTGTCTCAGTTGGAACCCATGAGATTTCCTCTGTCCACATTAGCAGCTCTACTATCTACCCTTGCTTTTGACATAGGTGCACACTTCGTGCCAACTGCAGTCTCCAGGGTTTCTTCTTTTCCTTCCCCAGCAATTCCATGTGAAGAGATTTTTTTTGTGTGTGGGGGCATGATAGATTAATGACTCTTGTAGGCAAGTATCATTGGCACATGGCTGCTTTCTGTGTTGGGGCACTTAGGCCTCCATTTAAGTTTGCTATGGGAGTCATTCTTAACCTTTTAATTGTTAATAGTGGAAGGAAGTGCCAAGTTTTTGTTAGCAATGGAAGTAATCTATATCGTTATATTTATTCTTTAGTCTACTCTTTGTGAAATGTAGGTAATAAAAGTCACTTAGATGGCTGCCAAATGTTCATGTCTTTAAAAACACCACACAGTTTCTTAGATGCTTATCTCTTTAAATGTTGACACCCGCAGGAGTTCCACCAGATGCTGGAGTCTGAGCAGCTCCCATTGCTCAGAGTGACTGAAATTCCTGACAGAAGTCTTAGAGCGCACCTGTGAGACTCATGCCGAAAAGTATCTCACTGAAAGTATGTAATCCTAGCTGGGGTAAGTGATCGGACTTCCTCCTTGTGTGTTATGGCATGGGAAGAGGTAATTTATGTTGCTCTTAATTTGATTAGTTCTATGATGATTTTCTCTTATACAGTTAACTTTACATATTCTGCTTGGTTGCTTATTAACATAATTTACTCATAATGTGCATTCTATAAAAAATTTTGAGAAATTTCTGCCAGCGTTAGAAGTATAAATGCATGGCATAAGGTGCTCCACATGAAATCATGTCTGTCTTCCTTGAAGAGGTGGGGCAGAAACAATAGCTGAGTAGAGATGAGTTAAGAGAATTCTAAGATGTTATTTACAATGCAATGTTCTAAATGTTTTACTTTAAGAATTACAAGCACAGTACAGTGAAATTTGTCATAGTGATTAGTTCTAGGTAGTGTGCCTATCCAGTTTTCCTATGTCATTTTCTGTCCTAATTACTTTAATAATTTTCTCAAATAGTGAAAAACAACTATAACAGTTTGGACTTTAGGTACTCTTAGTCAAGCTGAAGTTCAAAATTATCTGTTTATTTGAAGAGTCCCATGTTCAGTGTATCCAAGGAAATGAAATGCAGATGATGATTAACATGGTTGGTACTCCGATGATTAACATTGCTTCCGAGAACCAGCTTGTCCTAACGACTGTTACTTTGTTTCCGGTTCCTGTGCTTACTAGCAGTGTGGTTGATGGGAACGGGAAACAAAGTAACAGTACAACTTCGATAATTATCCCATGCATAATTATTCTTTTCCTCATTTATCAGTGACAGGAAAATTAGTTAACCAAAACTCCTTTCGTGGAGGCCAATGGTTTGATTCATTTCCTGGATTTTTTGTGAAATGTAGGAGAGAGGGCAGGTAGTTTTCTCCTGTGTCTGTTTAAGGTTTCATGCTACTGTTTTACATTTCTGCTTTTCCTTCATATTTGCATCCTGACAAATGATGAAGAATTGAAGCAACTATAGCCATGTAGATAGAACACTGTGCTCTGCTGCGTTTTTTGGCAGTTCTTATTAATCATTAAGATTACTCATGCAAACTATGTGATGGACACTGGTACAGTGGAAGGAGCAGAACACTGAAGATGGAGAAGCCTGGGGAATCCAGAGCCTGCTGCCGGAAACCACTGTGTGGAACTGGCTCTTCCTTCCCTCCTACTGCAGCATTCTCTGTAAATTAGGAAATAGTTGAGTTAGAACTATTTATTATTATTACTGTTATTATTATTATTATTATTATTATTATTATTATTATTATGTATTACTGTCTTGTTGGTGCTGACTCTTCTACAAAGCTAGACCCCGAGGCCCAGCAGGGCCTCATAAAGTTGTGAGAATCAAATTGGCTTGTCTGTGTAAACACTCATAAGTGCCTCCCTCCTGTGGTAGCTGGCTTTGGGATAATACACATTCTTTCTGCATCTACTGCTAGAAAATGATGGAAAGTGCTCGAAAGAGAGTACAAGGGCACACTGGGGAGATTCCTGAGCGATAGGTGCACATGTGGGTTTCCAGAGTTTGAAAGGCAAAGGCATTTCAGAGCTTGCATTACTTCCGGTTCTTGTTGTGATAGACGCCTGACAGACAGAGAGGCAGCTTAAGGGAGGAAGATTCTTTTGTTTGGCTCAGTTTCACAGACTTCAGTCTGTGCTTGCTGGTCCAGAACATCACTGGAGATGGCACGTGCGTGGACAGTCTCCTTTATTTCTTGGTAGACAGGCAGTGGAGAAAGAGGCAGTACAGTCAGCCGGTTCCTCCAACTATGTCCTACCTCTTACTCTTTCCCACATCCTACTAAGAAAGTAATCCATTAGTTATTAGGTCAGAAGTCTTTATAATCATATTGTTTCTAGAAATATTACCACAGACACACCCAGAATCAATGTAGTACTCCAGGTATCTATTAATCTAATCACATTTGCACTTAGATTTAACTATCATGGCTGTCATATACATTTGTTTTGCAAGGGTGGGGGAGGGGAACTTAAACAGTTGTGACCTGGCAAAGGCAGAGCCCAACAGTTGCTTCAGTGTTAGTTTCTTGTTCGTGGTTTCTGAAGTGGGAGGGAGCCCATTACGGGTACCTTTGGACTTGTACTCAGTAGGCCAATGCCTGAGGAGGAGGGAGCTGAGGACATGGGTACAGGGTGGGTTGCAGGGTGCTCAGCAGCTCTTGGTCTCAGTTTGCGTGAAGTGTTTGGAAATTCATGGATTCTTTTTCTGAAGTGGTGAAGATACACTGTAATTTAATTAAAAAAAAAAAAAAAACCCTAAATTCATAGCAAAAGTCCTTTATCTTCTCTAGAGACACTATTATGCACTTCCAGGCTGCAATAAAAATAAAAGTCCAAAAGACTCAGAATATTCTGTCATGAAAGAAAAACTTCATCGCACTGTGCATTATAAGCCAGAAAAAATGTCCACGTGGATTTTAGGAAAACTATATCAGTTTATGTTAAAGACTGAGTTGACCCTATAACAGAGGGTGGACAGAAGATGAAATTATCGGATTAATTCTCAATCAGCTTTTGCTTTGATCAACATAATTTTCTATGGTGCTGTTTTGTTCTAGATATAGTTGGTTCTCCCAACTTCTATTAATAATTTTTCTGAAATGAGATTATTTTGCACAAATAATTGAGATGAATTAATTAGACAGTTGAGGTAATGGTGGGAGAAAAGCACATTTAGAGAATTCCCCATTGCTGAACATATATTCTGGTAGGGAGGCCTTCTATTGGGCCAGCATCTTCTTATAAATGCATTGTTGTAAAATTTGTTTCTGTATCAAAGCATTTGTTTAATTCTGCAATTTTAAATTGGGCTGTAGGAGAGTTTTCATTCTGCCACACACTGGAATTTTATTATGGTTCCTGCAGGTATCTGTCATATTTTTATGTTTAGAGATATATTTTTATAGCTTAGAATAGATATTGGACTAATATTAAGGACTAGAGTCTTTTTTCATGTGCATGTGGTGTATACATGTTCACATGTGTGTGAGTTCATGTGAGCATGTGTGTGCTCCTTTGTGTCTGTGCACACAGAGGTCAGAGGTTGATGTCTCATGGTCCCTTGCCTTCCTCTTTTGTTCTCCACCTTGTATACTGAGGCGTGGTCTCTTTAACCAGAACTTGCCGATCTGGCTAGGTTAGCTAGTTATCTTGCTCTAGGGATCCCCTCTCACCCCATACCCAGCATTTACATCGAGGCTGGAAGTCAAAACCAAGTCACCCCTAGACTCCCAAAGTGTAGGTCTTCAGAGAATGTTTTTGTTTTGTCTGTGAGCACGAGTCGTTGACAGTGTTGTGACACATTGTATGTGGAAGTACTTTTAATGGTGGCAGCAGAGCACTCATCTTAGGGCTTGGTACTTGGGATCGATAACCCCCAGCAACCGTCTGGGAGCAGTTTTCTCAGAGCAGAGCGAGCCAGGGAAACAGAATTACATGGGAAGTAATTTGCTGTGTCTTCTTGTGTGTCTATTTGCTGAAGGACTATTGTAACAAATACTTAAAAATACAAGGTCAGGAGTGCGCTCCCTACCTGTGTGTTTTTATTTGACCCTGACTTGGATTTATTTTGAAGGATTTGTATACATCAATGGCAGAATCATCCAGTGATTCCGACCACTTCCGCTATCGTGACAGATTGAGTCGATGGGCAGCCAGGTCAGTTCAAAGGGGAATTGGAAGTCGTTCTACAGTAGATGTCACCGCAAAGGTCAACACCATAACCAGTACGTTACAGGTTAGTTTGATAGTGGTTGCATTTGATAGATTTTTTTTTTAATAGTCTGAGCCAAGTAATGGTTGCAGTCAGTATATTGTTTTTTTGTACTGTAATAAATGACCCTCAGGCTAAAGCCTTAAAACAACCAAGTTTATTATTTCCCAGCTCTGTAGGTCAGGAGAAAGAGAAAATTCTGTTCCTTGCCTTTCGTAGCTCTCACGTACCTTGTCTGGGCTCTTCCTTCGTTTTCAAAGCGAGCCATCATAGTGGTTGAGTCCCTTCGGTTGGTTGTGTCCTCCTTTCTGCCTTTCTTTTCCTTTTTCTCTCCCCCCCCCCCATTGCTGATTATTTTTCTGGTATTCTGGGATCTCCTCAGGCCTTGCACATTGCTGGGCCAAGTGCTTTATCAGTGAGCCACATTGCCAGACACCCTTTCTCTTTCAAGGACACTTGTGGTTTCATCTTGTGCTCTCAGTAATCCAGGAGAAAGTCTGCTCTAGACTCAAGTCACATCTATAGAATTCCTTTTGACATATGAGTTACATAGGTATAGTTCTAGAGACCATTGGTCTCTAGTGGCCATTATCTCTGGCGATGATACCTGAAGTAGCTGATAGGTTGTTTCGATAGCTTGTGATAGGATAAAAGTGCATTTGCAAGTAAAGTATTGTGGGAGTGAAGTAGTCCAGTACTACTGCTTAGCCTCCTGTGCTCTCGTGCCCCTTGGAGAGGTTGGGGGAAGCAGGTTATCGGTGGATGGCTAACACATATAGAGATGCCATTTTGGTGTCTAGGATAATTTCTGACAGCCTTTGGAAGTTTGAGTCGGGCAGTTCGATCTTTTCCATGTAAAGAGCTTGGAAAGTGCATTGGATGGGTAGCATGGTCACATGGGAAACAAACCCAGAAACAAAATTATTTCCAACTGATGAATCCCTTGCTTTTGCCTTACCCATATAAACAGGAAATTTGGCTTCGAATTGCTTTGGGTTAGTATGCTAGATGGGAAGAGAGTGATTGTTGGAGAAATAATAATTTTATATAACATTAACAAGCACCTCTTTTCTGTAGGTGTATTTAAGTTATATAATAACGGAATTTTAGAATTTGGATCCTTCTTGCCAAAGAGACACATTAGCAAGTAGGCATATTTAAAAGAAGCCACTCTATTAATCTCTTATATAAAACCAATCATATTTAGGTAGAAACTTTCTGTTTTGATTAGAAATAAGTCTATTGTTCATTAAAAGATTTAGAGGGCACATTTTCTTGTCTTTTAATCGAGTTCTATAGTGAGGAAGTCACTGGAGTACAAGAGACCTAACAACTCATTTTCTTTACATATTTGGGGACATTTGCTTTTTCAGGGTTTCTTTCTGTTCTTTTTCTCCTCCTTCCCTCCCTCTCTCCTTTTCTCCGTCCCTTCCTTTTCCTATACTGTTTTCTTACATGCATACTGTGTTCTTACTGCGCAGCCCATCCTGGCCTCCACCTTGCTATGCACATAACCCATTCTGCTAACTCTTAGTGTTCAAGGTTGCTTTGTTGTAAGGAAAGTGTGCACAGATTTTTGAAGAGAATTCTTTTGAATTTGTGGTTTCTTTTCTTTCTTTCTTTTTTTTTTTTTAAAAAAGATTTATTTATTCTATGTAAGTATACTGTAGCTGTCTTCAGACATACCAGAAGAGGGCATCAGATCCCATTACAGATGGTTGTGAGCCACCATGTGGTTGCTGGGATTTGAACTCAGGACCTCTGGAAGAGCAGTCAGTGCTCTTAACCTCTGAGCCATCTCTCCAGCCTGAATTTGTGGTTTCTTTCTGAACGTATGGAACTTTGGATAAAGACTTGTAAATGACATGCTTCAGATTTTAATAAATAAACTGCAGATGGATCTGGGCTTCTCTGGCCGTGTTGTAGAGATTTGGTATGTAGGACCTTGTTGATAATCTGAGTTACCTGGCAGAAATTGTACCTTTTACAAAGTTGACTTAGTTCTTTGACAATACTAAAACTGATTGGAAAAATAGTGTTTGGGATGATTGATCGAATGCTTTCTTTCCCAAGGACACTGCTCGGAATCTGCGACAAGTGGATCAGATGCTTGGGCGATATCGAGAATACAGCATTGGACAGGCGGGTGCTGTTGGGCAGGTGGGAAGGTTTCAGCTGCTTGCATTGTTTGCTCACCATGTGCAAATGTGTGTTTAGGGGAGTGGGCGTGTAGGATAAGTAGGTAACAATAAGAAGGTTCGTACTTAGGGGATTGGGAGTATAGTGAGATTAGTAGATAGCGATGGTAAGTATACATTTTAAACTGCCATACTGGGGCTGGAGATCTGTTTGAGTGGTTAAGAGCACTGTCTGCTCTTCCAAAGAAGTCAAGCTGAATCCAAGTGGGAAATCTGAGTTCTTTTACTAAGTTTAAACTGAAAACTGTAAGGCAGTTTAAAGCATTTATTTAACTTTATTTTATGTGTGTTGACATGAGGATGTCAGATCTTTTGGAGCTGGACTTGCAGACAGTTGCGAGCTGCCGTGTGGGTGCTGGGAATTGAACTTAGGTCCTCTGGAAGTGCATCAGGTTCTCTTAGCTGCAGAGCCGTCTCTCCAATCCTATGTCTACCGTTTTTAAAAAGTAAAACTTTCAGGTCGTACTCCACAGAGGTAGCACTTTAGATAATTACTTGTATGCCATTCCAAATACTTTGCGTACTCCTATGTGCATATACCTCGTTGCTTTAACAAGTGGAACAGCATAACATCTGCATGTTTTCTGTTCTTTTGCTGTCCACACTACTTTGTGTAGACTACTTTACTTAATTGTCAGCCTGATACAACCTAGGAGGAGAATCTCAGTGTGGGGCTGACTAGATCAGTTTGGACTCTAGGTTCACCTGTGAGGGATTGTCTTAATCGATGTGGAAAGATCCAGCCCACTGCGGGCAGCACCACTTCATGGACTTGGCTTCCTGGGCTATAGAAGAGAGGGAAACCCCACTGAGTGTGAGCAAGCAAATGAATTTGCACCCAGATATTTCTCTGCTCTTGACTGTAATCGTCATGTGACCAGCTGCTTCAAACTCCTGCTGCCTTTATTTATTTCCATGTCATAAAGGCCTCTAACACTGCTTCCCAACCTGTGGGTCTTAACCGCCTGGGATGTTGAATGCTCCTTTGATAGCGGTCACCTAAGACCTTCAGAAAACAGATATTTACATAATGATTCACACAGGAGCAAAACTATAGTTATGAAGTTGCAATGAAAATAATTTTATGGTTATAGGCTACCACAACATGAGGAACTCTATTATAGGGTCACATTATTAGGAAGGTTGAGAGCCACCAGCTTTTTTTTTTTTTTTTTTTCGGAGCTGGGGACCGAACCCAGGGCCTTGCTAGGGCCTTGCTCTTGCTAGGCAAGCGCTCTACCACTGAGCTAAATCCCCAACCCTGAGCCACCAGCTTATAACCTGGAATTGTTAGCTAAAATAGACCCTTTTTGGATATATATATATATCCAAAATATATGGTTATGGGTCAAGATATCTTATTATAGCATCAGAAATAAAACTACTATAATCTCCTTTTGTATAGTTGTATAATATTCTATAGTTTGGATGTTTGCCCTTTAATATGAACAATATAATAGTGACCGTTACTGTATTATCTATCTCTATCTCTACCTGTGTGTGTGCATGTGGTATGGTGTGGTGTGTATATGTATTTGTATGATTGTGGGAATTACAGAAATAAAAGTAGTGGGTTAATGAGTATGATTTCTTAAATGTTTGCTAGATATTTCAAAATTGCCATTTCAAAGGTATGACAATTTATGTTTGGTTCAGATGCCATGAAAGAAGGTCAGAATTCACAAGTAAATTTATTAGTTTTATTAATGTTTTGCTAGATTCTCTATGCTTTTTGAGGTAATTGGCATGTAAGGTAAAATGGGTGTTTAGGTTTTATGCTAGGCTGAACTGCAGCTTAGTGAAAGAAATAATACAGCTAGCTAGCCTGTGGAGCCTAACCCTCACCCACTAGCTCCTTGTGAATTTGCACTCTCGCCTTTGGGAACACACTTAAGTGTCTTCCTTCTTTATGAAGGAAGGAGTAGTGTTCACATTGTAGCAGGAAGGATTTACATTTGTATAGCAATGGTTTATGTATCTTTGTGCTATACCAATTGTCACATATGTCCTAAGCTGTGATTGACCACCTGCTTTCCTCTTGCAAAGCAGAACTGTAGTTGTTATTATTTGTTTGAAATTGGAAACTAATTGAGCAGAAGGAAACAGGGCTTCTCTGTACTTTTCCCTTAGAAAATAAGTGTGCACACTTCTGCACCTACAGGGTTTTTATGACTTATGATGTGTTTGAAAGACCCAGCCTAGACTTTATGTGTGTAGATAGTACATAAACTGTTTTAGGTTACTTTATTAATAATAGATCTTCCTCCTTTTTAATTTATTTGTGAAAAATTGGAACATAATTATTTGCTGGAAACAGAAAACAGGAAGCAGAAAACATGGTTGCAGCTAGCGTGAGCCACCGGATTCTGTGAGTGACTCTTCAGCCCAACAGGGTTTCTTTCCAGCCACTCGTACAACAAAGACCCAGACGAGCAGCGTCTTTTTGCCTATGCTTGTTCCTTAGCCTGGTCCAGTTTTCCCTCTCTGGCTTCCTTAAGCTCTTGTTCTGTTGTGACGCTTGGTGGTTAGTGGCCTGTCACTCTGACATGTCCATGGATCATGGGACTAATTGCTGTAGCTAGTCAGGACCGCGGTGATTTTTCTTTTCTTCTTTTAAACCTTTTGTCAACAGGACAACAACAGCAACAACAGACACAAAATATCTTATCTCTATCTTCATTGGCCCTGTCCTTTTTTTTTTTTAAATTCCATTTATTGGGGTCTTTTTATTTATAATCTTCAAGCCCTCAAAGCACATGACAAAGTTGTCCACCTTTAAAACAGCCAAATTACCATGTTGTGTTTGTGGATGTTTAACTTTGTATGTGTGCATGCACACACACAAGCCAGAGGTCATCCTTGAGTGTTGTTCCTCAAGATGTGTCTGTCATTTTGAGGCAAGGTCTCTCCCTGGGACCTGGGACACACTGGCCAGTGAGCCTCAGGATTACCGCTCTTCATCTCTCCAGGATGAAACTGCAGTTAGGAGCCACCACCCCTTGCTTTTTATGTGGGTGCTGGGGATTGGACTCTGGTTCTGATGCTTGGATGGCAAGCACCATAGCAACTGAGGGACTTTTTTTTTTGTAAATTACACTTTACATTTTACTGGGGCTGGAGAGATGGCTCAGTGGTTAAGAGGACCAGCTGTTCTTCAGAGGACCCAAGTTCAGTGCTCAGCATCCACACGGTAGCTCATAACCACCTATCACTACTGTTGCAGGGGATCTGATGCCCCCTTCTGGCCTTCGTGGGCAGCAGGCGTGCCTATGGTGCACATACCTGTAGCTAAGACAGTCGTACCCGTAAAATAAAAGTAAAGCAATCTTTAAAAGCATTACATTTTATTTATTCATTGTGTGCATGTGTGTATATGAATACGTGTGCATGTATGTGTGTACTCACGTGTACACGTGCCTTAAAATGTGTGTTGAAATCGAAGACAGTTTGCAGGTGACCTGTCCAGCAGGTCCAGTTATTCAGGGGTCCGAAGAGGCGCTACCTGAGGGTCAAGCGGGGGGAGAAAAGAAGGAGACCAAGCAAGGGTCTGTTGTCAAGGTCTCGTTTATTGAGAGGAACGTACAGCATTTAAAGCTCTGAGGCAGGAATTGAAGCTTAGGGTGGGGGAGTATTGGGAAGTGCCCAAGGATATAAGGTGAATCACTAAACTGCAAGATATCCTCCTTAAACAAAGAGGCAGCAGTCTTCCAGGGACGTGTTCAGTAATCTGCTCAGGGACATCCAATGTTTGCTCAGGCTGAAACATCCTGTGATCGCTCCCGGAATCTTCCTGGAAGAGGCTTTTGTCCAACAATCTCATAACCTTACAGCAGCCACCTTAGGGGTGAGCATCTGTGGCCATACAGCCCAGAGTCACGTAGCCACCTTGAGCTATGCAGTCACAAAGCGGCCAGGCCCAAATCCAATACGGCTCCCTACATGCAGGAACAGATATTTCCTTTTACTGTTGGAGTTCTAGGGATTGACTTGGGTTATCAGGATTGGCAGTAAGTGCTTTTACTTCTGAGCTATCTTACCAGCCTTATGTATATGCAACATAATAGACTCATATATTTTCGCTAGGGATAACTCAACTGTTAAAAACATTTCACAATGATGAATACCCATTGCCTACTTGAATTAGCATTTTTCTTTTAAAATATAAAGAGACTCAGAATCCACTCTTTTGCCTTAGGAAAGACAGGAGCTTTTATTATTAACTTAGATTTTATAAACGACTATGCTAATCCGTAGTAAATGGATATGCAGGCTGTCTGTTTAAATCTTCGTTGGTGGCTTCACTCTGCGACTGTAATTTATCGATGGGTAAGGGGAACAGCTTGCAAGTATGAATATCTGCGGTGGTGGCTTTGTCCTGAGCTGATTTTCACCTAACAAGGCAACTACGATGGGTATTCACTGTGGTCTTTACAGCCCCGAGTGGGATCTTGTTAGGTCCTTTCGCCTCGCTGTCTCAGAATACTCCGTATTTTACTGTTGTGCCCTCAACTCTATAATCTGCAACCCTAAGTTTATTATTTATTTCACTTTAATTTTTATTAGCATGCATTAATTTACGAAGTGTTGGGTCCCTTCATGGTGTTGTCACTCATGGATGCACTTTGGTCATACTCTGCCCATCCCCCACTGTGCCTTCTTCATTAATTCTGCTCTTCTTTTCTCAAGGAGCTCCCTCTCATGTCACTTAGTCCTTCTGAGTCTGACTTAATTTACTGTCACAATGACCTGCATTTCCCTGGAAATGATATGGCTTCATTTTTCTTAATGGCTGAATTATATTCCAGTGCATGCATTTATGTGTCTATATACATACATGCACATTTATGCGGTATATCACATTTTCCTGACCATCTGTTGGTGGGTGCTGGGCTGGTTGCATGCTTTGGCTATCATCGGTCACACAAATGAGCAAGATCATGCGTGCAGGTTTCTCTGCAGTAAGACCGTACAGGTTTCTCTGCAGTAAGCTGCCTTTGACTCCTGCATCCAGCCCTAATTTTAATTCTTTGCTTATTGTCTCTGAAGGCCTTGATGGGTCATGTGGAGAATTGTGAAGTCTCTGGTTTTAATACAGGAGCAGTGTCTAACTTTCTGTAGTCTTCTTAGGAATTTCCCTACTGCTTTGGGTTTTAAATATTATCTTCTTACAGTGCTGTAAGAAATAATGTTTATATTTTCATTTTTAAGATAAGAAAACTGGGTCACAGACTGGTCCTTCACTTGCCTGTGGTCTTTTCAGTGACATTTAAACAGCAGGGTGCATTTCAGAATGTAGCATTAGGACTCAGTGACTCCACTGAGCTGACATGGTTACTCACTGTTTCCCGATGGTGTAACTTTAAAGATTTATTTTTATTTATGTGTGTGTATGTCCATGCCTAAAGAGTTGAGAAGAGTGTGTCGGATCCCCTGGAGCTGGAGTTCACCCTGGTTGTGAGCTGCCCAAGATGGGTCCTGGGAGGTGAACTTGTGTTCTTTGTAATAACTCATGTGCTCTTAGGTTAAGCTATTTCTCTATGCTGTAACTTCATATTTCTGGAAATGAGGACCTTAAATTGAAAATTTGGGAGATTATATGATCACACACCAGGGACTGAGATTTTGGAGACCACTTGCACTTACTGAAAATAGACCCAGCATCATAAAGTCATTATATCTTAGGTGGCACAAGGCCTGGAATGAGAGCAAGTTGGAACCCATACAGAATGGAATTGGGAGGGAGTGTGAGCTAGGACTGAGGTCTAGAAAACAGCTCTTGTCACTGCTATGCAGGGGAATAGAGTCCAAGTCACCTGTAGCGGCACAGGCTTTCCCCTTCTCCAGTACCACAGGTTTCCTCACACGGCTCTTTTGTAGATGTTCTGGTCAGTGACCTTGTGTAGTTGTACATTGTGCCTTGGGCTTCCGAAGCTTTTGTCCCTGGGTTATTTTTCACACTCTGAATTTCCCGGGAGCTCTGCGAACATCTAAGTCACATAGGATGACATAGGTTTTATTCAAATATTAATGGGCAGATTTGAAACATGTTTTTCTTTACAGTGTTGGAATATTTCAAGAACTGTACAGCAGATTAGCTTTGTCATGCTTCTCCTAGATCACTACCGTTAGTGAGAGAACAGGCTATGCTCACATTGATGTAGAAGTGGGCCATGTTCAGGCTGAGTGTTAAGCATGGAGGCAGTACTGCCTGCAGTAGGAGTTTGGGTAGTTAATAGATATTAATAGGTATTAAAGTATAGTCCTGCTTCATAGCAGTGGGTTAATTAAGTTCATTTTAAAGATAAAGACAGGGTAAAGACATAAAATCAAATTATAACATCGAAACTTGCACTAATAGGTTACTTTTTTTCTAATACATACTTTGATTAAAAATTTCCTTTGGGGAAAGGCCATCCAGTGACTGGCCCAATGTGGAATCCATCCCATGTGCAGGCACCAAGCCCTGGCACTATACTGATACCATGCTGTGCTGGCAGACAGGAGCCTAGCATGGCTGTCCTCTGAGAGGCTTTATCAGCAGCTGACTGAGACCGATGCAGATCCTTACAGCCAACCACTGGACCAAGCTTGGGGACCTGTATGAAAGCGTTAGGGGATGGATTGAAGGAGCTGAAAAAGATAGCATCCCCGTAGGAAGAACAACAGTAGAGCATACACAGGCTGTTTGTGGTCCTCGGCACATGTGTAGCGGAGGACTGAGTGAGGCCTTGTTTGGCCTAAGTGGAAGAGGATGTCCCTAATCCTGTGGAGACTTGATGTCCCGGGGAATGCTGGTAGGGGAGTGAGGTGGAGGTGGGTGGATGGAGGAGCACCCTCTTAGAGGCAGAGGGGAGGGAGAGTGGGGTGACCAACTCTGGGATGGGGAACTGGGAAGGGAAGGTAAATATATAAAATAATTTAATAAAAATATTAAAATAATAGAAACTAAAAAGCCAAAAGTAAACAAACAAACAAAAAACCAAAAAAAAAAAAAAAAAACAAAACCAAAAAAAACCAAAAAACAAAAAACAAAAAACCCAACCAACCAACCAAACAAACAAAAACCACCACCAACAATTTCCTTTGGGAATAATATGAAGGTCCCATCTGGTATGTGAATTCTTGTGAATGTTAAATAAAGTCCAGGTTGTTTTTTTTTTTTTTTTTTTTAATCTAGTGGGTTTTGTAACAGTGAATTAGTTAATCTGCTTTGGTGGGTCATGTCATCCACCCAAGAGCTCTCTGAATTGGTGAATGAAAGGCACACATACACACACACACACACACACCAGCTAATTTTGTTATGCCTTGACTAGCTCAATGGCTGAGCACTTCTAAACCTCCCTGCAGCCAGCAAATTCTCTCCTCGGCATTTCTGACTTAGCACCTTTTAAATCTATATTTTATCTTGTTGCCCTGGCTCCTTTTGGGTATCCCTCATATCTTTGCTGCCCAAGACACTTCTGGGCAGCCCTTTTGGGGCCTGCATTCCTTCTTGTACCTACAGTTTAACTGTTAACTCCCTCCTGTTCCTTCCCAGCATGGTCTGATCTACTCCCTTCTTCTGGCTTAGATCCATTCTTTTTCCTCCTTATGTTTCTTCTCCCAGGAACCTAGAAGTCCTGCCTCTCTCTACCCAGCCATTGGCCATTGGTCCTTTATTAATCAATCAAAAACCAATTGGGGACAGAGACCTTCAGTGTCCAGACATGCAGATTCCTGATTTGGGGGCTGAATCAAGACAAAGCATTAGAACGAATTCCTAATAGGTGTCACTTGTCAAAAGTATCTGATGACACCAAACAAAGTGGTTTTAGCCAGACATTAGCCATTTATTGTAGCCCTGAGTTGAAGGTTTCAGCTCTTTGCCTGCCTGATTTGCACTGATTAAGTGCTTGAATGTAAGGTGTCCTGTCTTTCAATAACTCTAAGTAATGGTGGTCTGTGGGTAAGAAATTTAATTAGTTACATTCTATTAAGTCTATTTTAATAAATGTACTTCAGAGTTTTGAATTAGGTTATTCTCTTGTTGAAAAATATATCTCCAAGTTTCTCATGTGAAGCTATGAGATGTGAAAATAGATGGGAAAACCCCCAGAAAGTGAGGAAATGGCTCAGGGTAAAGGAGCTGTCTGTGCAAGGATGGCAGCTCATGTTGTCCCTGCAACCCTCGCGGTGAGGAGAGAGACTCCGCGAAGCTGTCTTCTGACCTCTGCCGTGTCCCTGCATTCACATGCAAAACATAAAAGGAATTTCCTTGAGGCTTATGGGAGAAATGTAGTCTTTGGAGTCAGAATTGAAATTGAATTCTGATTTCTTTCCTTAGAAATTACTTCAGTTACTTTGAACAAATTATTAAACCTTTTGGAGGCTGAGGTTCATTATTTAAAAAATGAACATAATCATGCATGCTTCATTATGCTAATGTTTAAGTGCTCATAATGCATTTGCCAAACATTTATTTGTAATTTCTTTAATCTGTCTAAAAATCCCTATTATTAAACATTTACGAAGCCCATCTAAAATTTACTTTATTCATGTGTTTGTGTATGTGCTCACGTTCACAGCCCATGGCCAGTCAGAAAACAACTCTCTCTCAGGAGTTGGTTCTCTCCTGCCACCTTGTACCCAATGTTCTAGACTGCTGAGCCATCTCCCAGCTCCCTATGAAAAGTTATAGCATTAGGCTGGACATTATTCTAAATTTTATCCAATTTCTAGAGTGATTAATTTCCAGTACTTATCATTGCTCCTAGATTTTAAAGTGATGCTTTATTTCTTTTGTTCTACAATGTATATATGTGTGTGTGTGTGTGTGTGTGTGTGTGTGTGTGTGTGTGTGTGTCTGTGTCTGTGTCTGTGTCTATGTCTATGTCTGGTCTATGTATATCTCTGTCTGCATATACCTGTCCTTCATCTGTCTATCTGTCTTATCTGTCTGTGTCTGTCTGTCTCTCTGTGTGTCTGTCTGTCTATATTTTATTACTTTAGCTGTAGCTTAGGATTTGTTAGCAGCCTGCTCACATCTAAGAGATTTTCACATGGCGTGTCCTGGCTTTGGTACCAGTTCCCTTTCTAGACCAACTGGCAAGGGAAAGAAATGCAGTAGTGATGCTCTGGATGACTGGGGGCTGCTGAGGTAGTGAGGCTTTGATTCGGGCTCTGGTGGGACCAGTTTTGTATTTAGAACTCTTTTCCTCCTTCAAGAACATAGCTAATTCTAGAGGTGGCCTCAAAACATCAGTGATCAGAAATCACTTGGAAATGTAAAACCTAGATTAGGCCCTTGCAAAAATCAGCTGTGACCCCAAAGGGTAATCTAAGAGAAATGATGGATTGAAACTGAGAATAGACCAGCCTTTGAGGGGACAGAAAAATTCCTATTCCTACCTGGATTGAGGCAGTTTGGGATTTCTATTGACTCTAGTTTACTTCCTGCTGGAGGGAAAAATCACACACCTTCTGAAGGAAGATGCATTCTTCAGAGTTTTAACTGTGTGTGTGTGTGTGTGTGTGTGTGTGTGTGTGTGTGTGTGTGTGTTCTATGTGATAACTATGGTTAAATATATATATATACACATGTGTGTGTGTGATAAAAGAAATAAGCAGACACAAGAGAATATAAACTGGGACTGAAAAAATAAAGAAAATGTAGACAGGAAGGTAACAGCAGGACGATGAACAATCATGGTAATATACTCACAAACCATATGAGAAATAATTGAAAACTAAGTAAAAATGGCTAAACCTAGAAAATCAGTTGACATGAGTAACCAAACAGCTTTCAGTGGGAGGACTGACTGGAAGCTGGTAGGCAGTTGGAAAGAGAACGAATGAAAAGGCAGCCAGGGAAGATCTCCAAAGAGAATTTACGGAAGAGTGGAAGGGTGAACCACACAGACGAGACACTGGTAAAAGACCAGAAGGGTGAGCCAGGACAGCAGTACAGTAGTAATGCGTGCCAGGATGGTGGCTCCTGCTCTGAGTCACCGCACTCATGAGGCGAGGCAGGAAGATTATAGAGCCAGCCTGGGCTACAGTGGGAGGCACTGTCTCAACCAAACCAGACCCTTAAGAAGGAAAGGACGAGGGCAGGAGACAAGAGGAGAGAACAGAGTAAAACTGATGAATGACTGAGAATTTACAGCTCATGAAAGATACCAAGTTATTCATTCTGTGATCCCTTTGGCTAAGACAAAACAAATAGAGCTCAAATAGCCACACAGTAAAGCAGCAGAGAAGTTAAAGAGAAGACTTGCTAATCCAAGGATGGATACAAATGTGGTCCTGGTGGGGCTGGGGGTGTTTCAGGAAGAAAGAAGACTCAGCAGAAGGGAAAACCGACGACTGAATATGAAGAACATCTTGTTTCCCAGAAACAACAGGGAGAGACGCAGCTGACTTTGCTTCCAAGAGTGTGCTCAGATGAGAGTTAGCCGCTGGAAGGAGCCGAATGAGATGACTCCATATGTGTCTTTTCTGTCTTGTCCATGCTTTCCTGTGCCTGGGCTGGCTAGTTTCCTTTCACTTCCTCAGACTGTTTGTGCTCGCAGTAACAGATGTTCTGGTCTTGCCGAGGCTGGACCCCTCAGTGTAGGGGAATGTCAGGGCGGGGAGGCAGGAAGGCGGGTAATTGGGGAGGGGAAACATCCTTATAGAAGGGGGACTGGGATGGGATGGGGGCTTATGGATGGGAAACAGGGAAAGGAAATAACATTTGAAATGTAAATAAAACATATCCAATAACCCCCCCACCTTTCCAGTCCTGCAGATTGAGTTCTGCAGTTCTTCTGATCAACTGTTCCCTTTGACCTTGTTTGTGAAGAGTCAGACATGCTTTGCGTTATTGCTGTGGTCTTACTTTTACTCATGTTTGCATAGGGCTCCTAGCAAGAGCTGAACTTTCCCACAAGTTGGGGTGGACAGGTTTTCCTCTGTTCTTTTGGGTGTTAATTGAATCTTCTTAAGTTGACCACTGTGTGTTTCTCTGGATCTTATTCCCAGTATTTAGCCTATTTTGTTCAATATAGGTAGCTCTTTAAGTAGTGAAAGTGTCAAATACCAGCTTTGACACCAGGGTAAACTGAGGTGGGGTGTAGAGTTAGCAGTGGGTCAAAATCTTGTAGCTTCTGACAGTTCAGGGCCTCTGTTGATCATGGCAGGCAATTAAAAGAGGAAAAATGGGGTGGGATCCGTTCATAGCTGGTGGCCCTGACAGCTCGAGACTAGCACTACTTGTAACCTTCAAGAAATTCTGAATTCTCTTTCGTCTTCTGGGGCCAGAGCTTACTGCTTCTGGTGATTGCCTCCTGCTGATAGCTGCAGATGATGAGAAAAACAAACAAACCAACCAACCAACCAACCAACCAACCAACCAACCCTTAATTTTCTGGGCAGGCAAGAAAGAAAAATAAATCACAAAGTCATACACACATTCAATGGATGAAGCAAAGGGGACTTTAACAAGTCATACCAATTTCATATATGTACATGCCTACAAACATATACAAATACCAACATACATACACACATACCTACATATATACATACCTACATTTATATACACAGTTTATGGACAGAGCAACGTTCTGATGAGCTGACTCCCACATCCTACATGCTTACATATGTATATACAGTTAGTGGGTGGAGCAGAGCCCCAACCACCTTATACATGAATATATATGCACATATGAGGTTGGTGGAGAGACGCTCCAACAACTTTATTATTAGTTTATTATTTTTTTATTAGTCCTTTTTGTATTACCTAAAACAAAGTTTTCCATATAAGAAAAAGAATTACTTCATTCAAAAAGAGATAAAATGTTAAACCAGAGGAAGTTAGGTACAGCAGAATTGTTGGTTATAAGTTCAAAGCAATAGTTTTATTTGTCTTTTATTCTATGAGCTTATTTCAAGTTTAAAGCAATAGTTTTATATGTTCATGGCCTTATATTTATTATGTTGCACACCTGTGGCCTCATCCTTGGAATGAGTGTTTTTCCTTGGTCATACATTGGTCCCAAACATACTTCTCTTCCTAGTACAATTCCGTGCTTATGACACATAAAGGTTCATAGAACTCTTTTTGCACCTTTCTTATTCTGCATGGGGGGGGTGTATATTTACTTGAATCAATTCAGGAGTTCTATAAAATCATTATCAGGAATTATGAAATCTATTGATCTAAATAGCATTATTACATGAAAGTTCATCTTCATATTGATTCTGTAGGAAATCTGCCCAACAGAATGGGTTAATACCCAGGAGACAATAGGCAGTGAGGGTCTCTCCAGGCCATGCCAGATACACGAGGAATACAGCAATGGCAAACATAGAAAAGCGTCTGCAACCCCACCAACAATGGAGGAGTGTTCCCCTTTCTCCACATCCTGCGCCAGCATTTGCTGTCGCCTGAGTTTTGATCTTAGCCATTCTCACTGGTGTGAGGTGAAATCTCAGGGTTGTTTTGATTTGCATTTCCTTATGACTAACGATGTTGAACATTTCTTTAGGTGTTTCTCGGCCATTCGGTATTCCTCAGCTGTGAATTCTTTGTTTAGCTCTGAACCCCATTTTTTAATAGGGTTATTTGTCTCCCTGCGGTCTAACTTCTTGAGTTCTTTGTATATTTTGGATATAAGCCCTCTATCTGTTGTAGGATTGGTAAAGATCTTTTCCCAATCTGTTGGTTGTCGTTTTGTCCTAACCACAGTGTCCTTTGCCTTACAGAAGCTTTGCAGTTTTATGAGATCCCATTTGTCGATTCTTGATCTTAAAGCATAAGCCATTGGTGTTTTGTTCAGGAAATTTTTTCCAGTGCCCATGTGTTCCAAATGCTTCCCTAGTTTTTCTTCTATTAGTTTGAGTGTATCTGGTTTGATGTGGAGGTCCTTTATCCACTTGGACTTAAGCTTTGTACAGGGTGATAAGCATGGATCGATCTGCATTCTTCTACATGTTGACCTCCAGTTGAACCAGCACCATTTGCTGAAAATGCTATCTTTTTTCCATTGGATGCTTTTGGCTCCTTTGTCAAAAATCAAGTGCCCATAGGTGTGTGGGTTCATTTCTGGGTCTTCAATTGACTATGTTCATCGCAGCCTTATTTATAATAGCCAGAAGCTGGAAAGAACCCAGATGCCCTTCAACAGAGGAATGGATACAGAAAATGTGGTACATCTACACAATGGAATATTACCCAGCTATCAAAAACAATGACTTTATGAAATTTGTAGGCAAATGGTTGGAACTGGAAAATATCATCCTGAGTGAGCTAACCCAATCACAGAAAGACATACATGGTATGTACTCATTGATAAGTGGCTATTAGCCCAAATGCTCGAATTACCCTAGATGCCTAGAACAAATGAAACTCAAGACGGATGATCAAAAAGTGAATGCATATCGCTCCTGAGAGACACAGCCAGAATACAGCAAATACAGAGGCGTATGCCAGCAGGAAACCACTGAACTGAGAACAGGACCCCGTTGAAGGAATCAGAGAAAAGAACTGGAAGAGCTTGAAGGAGCTCGAGACCCCTATATGTACAGCAATGCTAACCAAACAGAGCTTCCAGGGACTAAGCCACTACCCAAAGACTATACATGGACTGACCCTGGACTCTGACCTCATAGGTAGCAATGAATATCCTAGTAAGAGCACCAGTGGAAGTGGAAGCCCTGGGTCCTGCTAAGACTGAACCCCCAGTGAACTAGACTGTTGGGGAGAGGGAAGCAAGGGGGGGAGGGTTGGGAGGGGAACACCCATAAGGAAGGGGAGGGGGGAGGGGGATGTTTGCCCGGAAACAGGGAAAGGGAATAAAACTCGAAATGTATATTAGAAGTACTCAAGTTAATCAAAAAAAAAAAAAAAAAAAAAAAGAAAAGCGTAGCAGCAAGAAGCAACCCTGGGACAGCCCCTGGAGTCCATGCCTCTTTAGAGTACACCCATCGCAGCCATGCAAAAGTGGTCCGGATCCAGGAGGCCCACTTGCTTGCCACAACCCTTCCTGCATGGCCTTCACCATCTAAGTGTGCATGTGTGTCCACCCACAAGTGCGTGCTGGTTAACAGCACCGGTCCCTCGTAGGTGCTGACATTGGTCCTCACAGTCACCTTTCAGTGAGTGGATGTGGTGCTCTGATGGTGGTGGTGCACGTTGTTGTAGTGGCCTCCGTCTATTCAATAGCTGTTTAGTCCAGCCTTACGGCTCTGGGGTTTCTGACAGAAAGTTTAGAAGGATGCTCTTTCTTTTTCTTCAAACGTGTTGGCTGGTCTTGGTATATTTCTCCGCAATTGTGAGTTTGTCATTTCAGTCCAGTTTACAAGCTCTTAAATGAGGTAGGCATCTGTCTGGCAATAGGGGGTAAGGTAGTGATGGATACCATTATAAGCCCAGTGTTAGCATTTGTTCTTCAAATACTTACGCTTATTAGTTTTTTTATTTCCTAACAACTCAATTGAAAACTCGTCTGCTAGCCTTTTTTCCCCCCTGGGAAGTTAGATATTTCAGAAACGGCTTTCAAATCTGCAGTTTAGTGTGGTTGAAGTTAAGAAGAGTAACTCATCCTCATCTTCAGTTAAAGGAAGATTTGGAGCAGTCAATAAACCAGCTGAGGAGTCAGCGCTTACGGAGAAGCTCAGGAGGGAGAAGTGTTTCTGTCACCAGCCTGAGTGCAAGTGACTTCGATGGTGGCGCTATGGCAGGTAAACCCCTCTCCTGGTCTAAAAATGACCTCGATTCCAACGCTGTGGCAGGTGAACTCTTCACATGTTTCAAAAGCCTTTTTCCTTTTTACATTTCGAAAATATTTTTGAAGTGCATACTGAATGGATTTGGTTTCTAGAGAAATACAGTATGTGTATAAGATTATAATCTTGAAAATTATGTATACACACACAAGATTATTAGATGCAGTTGTGGGAAGTATAGTGTGTCTCTTTTTAAGGGTCTTTGAGAGTCTGGCCTTGTTAGTTTTATTTTTCTCAGGCTCTGTAGACCGCCTGGAGCTGCCCAAGCTTCAGAACAAAAGAGCAAGTGAAGATTACTTTGTGGTATGTTTTCTTGCTAATCTTGTCCTGGCGTAGTAGTTTTAAAGTTTCCGATTATCAAGTATTCTATAACATATGGTAAAAGCAGGTGGATTTTAGCTTTCACGTTCTGCTAGATGCCCACAGTTGTGTTAAAAGTTATTGAAAACTTTGCCTATAATTAATCTCATATTTCCCTGTAGCCCTGAGAATCATTTTTGAATGACACAGAAACCCCTCCAGTGATGGGACTGATTTAGATGGAGGGACATTGGTACCTTGAGTGATAAATACTGCTATTACTCAAATAGTGCTTAAAGTTGGACACTTACTTATTTTTTATGAAGTCTTTTATTGATTGTTATGCACTGTTTTAGCTTAAGATTAATTGATTTGATATTTGCAAGATTTGATTTTACTAGTGGGATGTTAGAGGTAGAATTAAAGATTTGAAGTATTTAATAATTATTTTCATCAAAGAGAAAATATGTTGCCGCTTTGGACAGTGTTAGAAGTTGGATCCTTTGGCAAGTTCTGTCTCCAGGCTGGGTTTGTTCATTTCTCTGCTTTAAGAGCAATGTTGTAGTCTTTATGGCTGCAGCGTGCTCTTGGGAAGTTAGGCTAAGAGCACCTCCACATCTCGTCTGGTCTGGAGCCGGTCGGTGAGATTCTCTCTGTTCTCTGCAGTGTTCTAACGCCTCTTTTCTTCTTCACACTGGACAGAGAGTCTCCGCTTTTCACCTACCTCACCCCTGAAGGACTATGACCCACAGGGTATTAAACGGAACAGGTTCAGAACGGGCGTTCGGTTTGTTTCGGAAACAGACGACGTGGTCCAGGTACTTCATAACCTTGTGTAGTTTATCTGTTATTATCTTATGTTCGTGTATAAATTACTGACATTTTAACTTTATGGATGTATCTTAACTAAGAATTTGATCATGAATAACTTTGCATACCAGGAATAAACATACTTATCTAAAGATTCCAAGCTAGCATCAGTATATGACAGAGAACATACAGTATTTGTCTTTGTGGGTCACTCAGAATGATTGTTCTTTTTCTTTTTAAGCTAAGTATGTTTTATATTCAATGTACAAATGCTTCTCTTTTCTTTTTTTTATTACCTTTAATCATTTTCGACCATACTTGGTATTTTTATTGGAATATATATATACGTATATATATATATGTATATATATATTGTTTTACATTTCAAATGTTATCCCCTTTCCCAATTTCCCCTCCAGAAACCCGCTATACCATCTCCCCTCCCCCTGCTTCTATGAGGGTGCCCCTTCCTGCCCTGACATTACCCTACACTGGGGCATTGAGCCTTAAAAGGACCAAGGCTTCTCCTCCCATTGATGCCTGACAAGGCCATCCTCTGCTACATATGTGGCTGGAGCCATAGGTCTATTCTCGTGTACTATTTGGATGGTGCTTTAGTCCCTGGGAGCTCTGGAAGGTCTGGTTGGTTGATATTGTTGTTGTTCTTATGAGGTTGCAAACCCTTTCAGATCCTTCCGTCCTTTTTCTAATTTCTCCATTGGGCACCCCATTCTCAGTTCAGTGGTTGGCTGCGAGCACTTGCCTCTGTGTTTGCCAGGATCTGGGATGGCCTCTCGGCAGACATCTCTATTAGGCTCCCATCAGCATGCACTTCTTGGCTCTGCAGTAGTGTCAGGGTTTGGTGTCAGTACATGAGACAGATCCCCAGGTTGGGCAGTCTTTGGAAGGCTTTTCATTCAATGTCTGCTCCACACTTTGTCTCTGTATTTCCTTCTGTGAATATTTTTGTTTCTCCTTCTAAGAAGGACTGTAGCATCCACACTCTGGTCTTCCTTCTTCTTGAGCTTCATGTGGTCTGTTAATTTTATCTTGGGTTTTCCAAGTTTGAGCTAATAACCACTTATCAGTGAGTGCATACCATGTGTGTTCTTTTGTGACTGGGTTACCTCACTGAGGATAATATTTTCTAGTTCCATCCATTTGCCTATGAATTTCATAAAGTCATTGTTTTTGATAACTGAGTAGTATTCCATTGTGTAGATGTACCACATTTTCTGTACCCATTCCTCTGTTGAGGGACCTCTGGGTTCTTTCCAGCTTCTGGCTATTATAAATAAGGCTTCTGTGATCATAGTGAAGCATATGTCCTTGTTATATGTTGGAGCATCTTTTGGGTATATGCCCAGGAGTGGTATAGCTGGGTCGTCAGCTGGGTCGTCAGGTAGTACTGTGTCCAATTTTCTGAGGAACCTTCTAGAGTGGTTGTACCAGTCTGCAATTCCACCAACAATGAAGGAGTGTTCCTCTTTCTCCACATCCTCACCAGCATCTGTTGTCACCTGAGTTTTTTATCTTAGCCATTCTGACTGGTGTGAGGTGGAATCTCAGGGTTGTTTTGATTTGCATTTTTCTGATGACAAGGATGTTGAGCATTTCTTTAGGTATTTCTTGGCCATTTGATATTTCTCAGCTGAGAATTCTTTGTTTAGCTCTGTACCCCACTTTTTAATAGGGTTATTTGGCTCTCTGGAGTCTAACTTCTTGAGTTCTTTGTATATATTGGATATTAGCTCTCTATTGGACACAGGATTGGTAAAGATATTTTTCCAATTTGTCGATTGCTGTTTTGCCCTAATGGTCCTTTGCCTTATAGAAGCTTTGCAATTTATGAGGTCCCATTAGTCTATTATTGTTCTTAGAGCATATGACATTTGTGTTCTGTTCAGGAAATTTTCTCTTGTGCCCATGTGTTCAAGACTCTTCCCTACTTTCTCTTCTATTAGTTTCAGTGTATCTGGTTTTACATGGAGGTCTTTAATGCACATGGACTTGAACTTTGTACAAGCTGAAAAGAATGGATTGATTTGCATTCTTGTACATGCTGACCTCCAGTTGAACAAGCATCATTTGTGGAAAATGCTATCCTTTTGCCCTACTGGATGATTTTAGCTCCTTTGTTAAAGATCAAGTGACCATAGGTCTGTGAGTTCATTTCTTGGTCTTCAATTCTATTCCATTGATCCATATGCCTGTCTCTGTACCAAACCATGAAGTTTTTATCATGATTGTTCTGTAATACACCTTGGGGTCAGGGATGGTGATTCCCTCCATAGTTCTTTTATTGTTGAGAATAGTTTTTCGCTATCCTGTTTTTTCTTTTTGTTTGTTATTGCAAATGAATTTGCAAATTGCTCTTTCTAACTCTATGAAGAATTGAGTTGAATTTTGATGGGGATTGCATTGAATCTGTAGATTGCTTTTGGCAAGATGCCTATTTTTACCCGATTAATTCTGCTAATCCATGATCATGGGAGATCTTTCTTTCTTCTGAGATCTCATTCATTTTCTTTCTTCAGGGACTTGAATTTCTCGTCATATAGATCTTTCACTTGCTTGGTTTAAGCCACTCCAAGATATTTTATGTTATTTGTGACTGTGGTGAAAGGTGTCATTTCCCTAATTTCTTTCTCAAACTGTTTTATCCTTTGAGTAGAGGAAGGCTACTGATTTGTTTGAGTTAATTTCATATCCAGTCACTTTGCTGAAGGTGTTTATCAGCTGTAGGAGTTCTCTGGTGCAATTTTTGGGGTCACTTAAGTAAACTCTCATATCATCTGCAAATAGTGACATTTTGACTTCTTCCTTTCCAATTTGTATCCCTTTGACCTCCTTTTGTTGTCTGATTGCTCTGGTTAGGACTTCGAGAACTATATTGAATAAGTAGTGAGAGAGTGGGCAGCCTTGTGTAGTCCCTGATTTCAGTGGGATTGCTTCAAGTTTCTCTCCATTTAGTTTGATGTTGGCTACTGTTTTGCTGTATATTGCTTTTACTATGTTTAGATATGGGTCTTGAATTCCTATTCCTTCCAAGACTTTTGACATGAAGGAGTGCTGAATTTTGTTAAATGCTTTCTCAACATCTAATTAGATGATCATGTGTTTTTGAGTTTGTTTATATAGTGGATTATGTTGATGGATTTCCATATATTGAAATATCCTTGTATCCCTGGGATGAAGCCTACTTGTTCATGATGGATAAGATCATTTTGATGTGTTCTTGGATTTGGTTTGTGAGAATATTATTTTTGCATTGATGTTCATGAGAGAAATTGTCTGAAGTTCTCTTTCTTTGTTGGATCTTTGTGTGGTTTAGGTATAAGAGTAATTGTGGCTTCAAAGAACAAATTGGGTAGTGCTCCTTCTGTTTCAATTTTTTGGAATAGTTTCGATAGTATTGGTATGAGGTCTTCTATGAAGGTCTGATAGAATTCTGCACTGAACCGTCTGGACCTGGGCTCTTTTTGGTTGGAACACTTTTAATGACTGCTTTTATTTTCTTAGGGGTTATGTGGCTGTTTAGATGGTTTATCTGATCCTGATTTAACTTTGGTACCTGATATCTGTCTAGAAAATTGTCCATTTCATCAATATTTTCCAGTTTTGTTGAGTATAGGTTTTTGTAGTAGGATCTGATGATTTTGAAATTCCTCAGATTCTGTTATGTCTCCCTTTTTGTTTCTGATTTTGTTAGTTTAGATACAGTCTCTATGCCCTCTAGTTAGTCTGGCTAAGGGTTTATCTATCTTGTTGATTTTCTCAAAGAACCAGCTCCTGGTTTTGTTGATTCTTTGTATAGTTCTTTTTGTATCTACTTGGTTGATTTCACCCGAGTTTGATTATTTCCTGCTGTCTACTCCTCCTGGGTGTAGTTGCTTCTTTTTGTTCTAGAGCTTTTATGTGTGCTGTTAAGCTTCTGGTGTATGCTCTCTCCTGTTTCTTTTTGGAGGTCCTCAGAGCTATGAGTTTTCCTCTTAGCACAGCTTTCATTGTGTCCCATAAGTTTGGGTATGTTGTACCTTCATTTTCATTAAATTCTAAAAAGTTTTTAATTTCTTTCTTTATTTCTTCTCTGACCAAGTTATCATTGAGTAGAGCATTGTTCACCTTCTATGTGTATGTGGACTTTCTGTCTTTTTTTGTTGTTATTGAGGACCAGTCTTAGTCTGTGGTGATCTGATTGGATGCACGGGATTATTTTGATCTTCTTGTGTCTGTTTAGTCCTGGTTTGTGACCAATAATGTGGTCAGTTTTGGAGAGAGTACCATGAGGTGCTGAGAAGAAGGTTTTTTTTTTTTTTTTTTTTGGATGAAATGTTCTATAGACATCTGTTAAATACATTTGGTTAATAACTTCTGTTGGCTTCACTGTGTATTTGTTTAGTTTCTATTTCCATGATCTGTCCATTGATGAGAGTGGTGTTGAAGTCACTCATTATTATTGTATGACGTGCTATGTGTGCTTTGAACTTTAGTTAAAGTTTCTTTTATAAATGTAGGTGCACTTGCATTTGGAGCATAGATGTTCAGAATTGAGAGTTTATCTTGATAGATTTTTCCTTTGATGAGTAAGAAGTGTCCTTCCTTATCTTTTTTGATAACTTTTGGTTGAAAGTCAGTTTAGTTTGACATTAGAATGGCTACTCCAACCTGTTTCTTGGGACCATTTTCGTGGAGAATTTTTTTCTTGCCCTTTATTCTGAGGTATCCAATCTGTTGGTCCATGTCTTTTTATGGGGAATTGAGTCCATTGATGTGGAGAGATATTAGGGACCAATGAGTTTTGTTTGCTATCATTTTTGTTGTTAGAGGTAGAATTATATTTGTGTGGCTCTCTTCTTTTGGGTTTGTTGCAAGGAGATTACTTTCTTGCTTTTTCTAGAGTATAGTTTCCTTCCTTGTGTTGGAGTTTTCCATCTATTATCTTTTTTAGGGCTGCATTTGTGGAAAGATACTGTGTAAATTTGGTTTTGTCATGGAATATCTTGGTTTCTCCATCAGTGTTAATTGAGAGTTTTGCTGGATACAGTAACCTGGGCTGGCATTTGTGTTCTCTTAGGGTCTGTATGACATCTGTCCAGGATCTTCTGGCTTTCACAGTCTCTGGTGAGAAGTCTGGTATAATTCTGATAGGTCTGCCTTTATATGTTTTAATATTCTTTCTTTGTTTTGTACATTTAGTGTTTTGATTATTTTGTGGTGGAATAATTTTCTTTTCTGGTTCAATCTATTTGGTATTCTGTAAGTCTCTTCTAAGTTTATAAGCATCTCTTTATGTTTGGGAGATTTTCTTCTATGATTTTGTTGTAAAGATTTTCTGGGTCTTTGAGTTGGGAATCCTCTTCTATTTCTCTTATTTTTAGGTTTGGTCTTTTCATAGTGTCCCAGATTTGTGTCAGAAACTTTTTATATTTAAAATTTTCTTTGACAGAAGTATCAGTTTCTTCTATTGTGTCTTCTACGCCTGAGATTCTTCCTTCCATCTCCTGTATTCTGTTGGTGATGCTCGTATCTGTATTTTCTGTTTTATTCCCTGGGTTTTCCATCTCCAGGATTCCCTCAGTTTGTGTTTTCTTCATTGCTTCTATTTCCATTTTCAGGTCTTGAGTAGTTCTCTTCATTTCATCCACCTGTTTGATTGTATTTTCATGTATTTCTTTAAGGGAATTATTCATTTTCCTTTTAAGAGTCTGCCTCTGTCATCTTCATAAGATTGGACTTAAGGTCATAATCTTGGGCTTCAGCTGTGTTGGATACCCATTGCTTGCTGTAGCTGGATAGCTGGGCTGCCATTTTGCCCAGTTATTGTTGATCGTGATCTTGCCCTGGCTTCTAGCCATCTGGGTTTGGAGTTTATTAGAGGTTTTGGAGCTGATTTCTGAGTTTATCTTCATGAGATAGATTTTTTCCCCCTTGGTTTGTGTTTCTCCTCTAGTGTTCTGCCCCAAGTGGCCTGGGCTTCTGGTGATCAGCAGGTCTTCATGTCCAGTAAGATGTCTGCACTGGGGTTTTTGTGACCTGCATGACCTCCGAGGTTTTGGGTGTCAACATTGCCTCTGGAGTTCCAAGTACCTGAATGGCATCTGTGGTTTTAGGTACCGGGTTGGTACCTGAGGTTTCTAGTATGAGGTGGCCTCCAGTCAAGCAGAAGCCCTTGATTGGAGCTGTGGGCTGGAATATGGAGCCCAGGGGAGGGGATGCTGTTGGCGACTGCCGGACAGGGTTTAAGGAGTGTTAGCAGGTGGTGGGCAGTGTATGCCAGAGTTGGATATGTGTATTTAAATTGGATCATATTCATAGAAGTTAGGAAAATAGTAAGGCGCCATGTAGTAGTGGGCAGATCTCAAGTTAGGTAGGTTAATAGAATGCAGGTGATATGAAGCAGAGGAGGGAAATAGTAAAACAGAAAGGGTTAAGTGGATTGGGTGTTGGAAGGGCTGGGTAGAAGAGAGTATGGGGAAGGATGACTAATACTGAAGATATTTGAAAAAACCATATAGAAGCCTTCTAAATGAGCACGTGCATGCACACACACATGCACACATGCACGCATGCACACACATGTAAAGTTCAAGTGGAGTCACCTTATAATGGGGACAATGATTCTTCCAGATTCCAAATGAAAAATGGTAAGTTCCAGGGATGGGATACCTCTTTTTGCATTGCAGTGACATCCCATAATATTCCCTACTACCCAACATTATAGACTAATGCCATTGCTCTTGGTTGTGCTTGAGTATTCGTGTGGAAAGATAAAAACTGCTGTATTTACAGTAGCTGAGAAATGGAGAGCTAGCACTCACTAGTACTCACTAGTACTCACTTACTCACTAGTACTCACTAGTACACTCGTACTCATCTGAAAATTCCATCTCCCTGGTTAGCTTTTATAGTGCTCGGAGGTTCTATCAGGGTGGAAAATAATCAGCAGCCTTAGTTGGCTGTGAACCCTGCCAGTTATAATACCAGTTGTCCTGGCAAAATGACCTTACTGGTGCAACAGTGGCATCATCATCAGGGGAGTAATCAACCGCTGTCCAGATGGGTTTAAGGGCTGTTCCACAAGGTGGAACTCATGTCTGCTTCTAAACACTGAGCCCAAGCATGTGATGCTAAGTCATAGGGAAGAAGCCATTATTCTCCTAAGTGGACATAGAAACAGCTTGCTCCCCTTTCCCCAAAGGGCATACCCTTAGACCCAGAGATTAGAACATTTTTCAGCTCCCATCAGAGAAGCTTTTTGTTCCTCCTGTAGTAGATAGTAATGAGTTCAGAACCCTGCAGATGGTCAGTGTACGTACAATGAGACTGGGGTGCTCAGCTCTACATGGGGCATCTGTGTCATATCCTCTCCTGCCGAGGCTCAGGGGTCACTAGGGAAGCAGTAGTGGAAAGACTTGAAGAGCCTGAGGTAGACGACATCTGCAGCAACAAAGCATTGGGTGAGCTGCTGCACATAGGAGTTCACAGCATCTATGAGTACTTAGAAAAGGGGAAGAGGCTCACAAAGCTCTACCACTATGGCGGAGCTGTTGGCGGTGTGAGAGCTTTCTTCATGAATGTGTCCTTGAGAGGCTGCACGTGCCCCAGTGCAGAGCTTTACACACATGCATCATGAGACTCAGTAGGACTAACAACAGAGCATATGGAGTTGGGAGGGACAAGTGCTGGGGTGTAGGGACGGTTCAAAGGCAGGGACGGGAGTGGGTTTGATATAGATACACCATATTACATGTAAGGAACTCTCAAACAGTAAAAGGAATTAAAAAATTGAGTGTCATAGTGAGAATTACTGTCACTGTGATGAAACACCATGGCCAAAGCAACTTGGGAAGAAAAGAGTTTATTTACATGTTCATATCCATGTTTATCGTCAGAGTAATTCAGGACAGGAACTAAGCAGACAGGAACCTGGAGGCAGGAGCCAGGCCTTGGAGGGATGCTGCTTACTGACTTGCTCCTCATGGCTTGCCCAGCCTGCTTTCTTATAGAATTCAGGGCTATCAGCCCAGGGATCCACCACCCATAAGGGACTGGGCCCTCCCTCAACAATCACTAAGAAAATACTCTACAGCCAGCTATTATGGAAGATCTTCTCAACTGAGGTTCCTTCCTTTCCGATAACTCTAGCTTGTGTCAAGTTGACAGAAAATGAGTACATTGAATTTAGTTGGACATATTTTCTTTCATTTTCTGTGCAGGTGGTTCACTCTTCAGAAAGCCTTACTAAGTTAGCTACTGTTTTGCTAAGTTGAACACCAAAACGTGTTGCTGCCATTCTAAGGAAAGAAAAGTCAGCATTTCCCTCAGGTTCATTTGGTCAAGAGCGAGCCACATTTGAGCTCTCCGCGTTTTCCGTATCTTCTGTCTATCTGTAGTTTGTGATTTTTCTGCTCATCTGTAGTCTGTATGTAACTTGTGTGCATCTCTACTGTCTTTCTGTATTTGTGCAGGAATGAGAGATACTTTACAGAAATCTTTGTTTCCACCCAAGACAGGATTTCTCTGTAGAGCCCTGGAACTTGATGTAGACCAGGCTGGCCTCAAACTCACAAGCGATCCATCTGTCTCTGCCTCCCACATGCCTCACTACTAGAAATCTTTAACAGAGTTTTATAATGGATTAAGTCACCAACTCAAATTGATCCCAGTTGATCCCAAAGAAGTCAGTATGGCAAAATGTTCTTATCAAGCAATATACTATTTCTAACATTTATTGTGGATATTTAGTAAGGTTGCTTTTGACCTGATTTCTGTTTTCAACAAATGATTAATACACACATACACCCCCAACCTCACCCACCCACCCATCCACCCACATACATACCCTTCCCCACACCCACCCACACACCCATACCTACACACATACGGGGGAGGGGAGCAGGCAGGGTGGCGGGGAGAGGAAGAGAGAAAGGGAGAAAGAGAGAGGCACAGACAGACAGACAGACAGACAGACAGACAGACAAGACACTGTTCTCTAGGTCAGGGGCAGGTTAAACAGGCTGAGAACATAGCAAGTATGGTGGCTAGCTTTCAGTAGCTTGACACAAGCTTAGATGTGTCTGGGAAGAGGGAATCTTAACTAGAAAATGCCTCCGTGAGACTGCCCTGTAGACAGGTCAGAAGGCCCTACTCACTGTAGGTGGTGCCATCACTGGGCAGGTGCTCCTGGATGGTATAAGAAGGTAGGCTGAGCAAGCCACGAGGGGCAAGCCAGTGGGCAGTACTTTTTTATGTCTGTGAATCACCAGCTGTTATGGCCCGACTTGCTTTGGACAATGGAGTACAAGGTGAAACTCTACCTTTGGTCATGGCTGTCAAAACCCTAATTAAAGCAGAAAGATACAGCTCTTAAGTGTGCTCAAGGTGTGTTATCAACTTAATGGTGAGGACCAGCAAAAGTTCTAGTCTCTTTGAATGTGTTATTTCATAAGAGAGTATCACCTCATTTGTATGGCTAACTTACAGATAGATATTAAGTAAGAAACTTGCGAGTGTATTCACTAGAGAGTCCTGCAGTATTAGACGCAGTTTCTATGAATATATTTTTCCTGCTTCTTACATTTTTTTGTCCCTCAGAGCTGAGTTTTCCTTCGTTGTCTTAGGTAGCTAAATTAATTAGAACTGGATAGAAGCAGCTTCCAACTTTGCATCCTTGTTTTGATAGTTTCAGGATTAGGTGCTCAAAGATTGTTTCAGGAAACTCATCTGTGGCGGTCGCTTGCTTCAGCGTAATATGAAGCGGGTCGAATGCATTAGGGAACTCTTTGTAGGAATGTTCCCGTGACTCTATTACTTTTTGATAAGTATAACTTACAGTTGTAGATTGTGGGATTTAACAGCACAGGGACTGTTGGAACATTCCTCGTTCAGTTTTCGTTCTTTGTCCTTAGCTCCTCTGAGTTTGAGACAGTGCTTATGTTAGGAATCAGTAATGAGTGAAACCCTTGCCTTTCCATTTGGTTCATATTCTGTTTGGTATTAATCAAATAACTCCGTTAGTGCACCCACAGTATGAATTGAAGTGCATGCTATCCTGGAAAGAAACACACGCCATGGGCGGGGTGTGGTGGGTATGTGACCTACTCCAGTCATAGAATGCTCTGTAGAAAGGTTGATAGAGTGGAGATCTTAACCTGGATGAAGTCATCCAAGGTAGGACACTTAGCTTGGGCAAGTGGAAGGCAGCACCTGTGGTACAGTTGAAGGTAGACCGTGTTCAGGATGTACAAGGGTGGAAGATGAATCTGTCTCAACTGTAGAAATTAGTCAGTGAGGACACGTGAAGGACAGTGTGTTCCACTGTGAATTGATGGCCATTTGGATTAGGCTATGTGGAGTTACAGAGGTAGCTTTTAAAGCTATTACATGGATACAATCTGTAGGTGTTGAAGGTTAGATTGGAGGCGGAGATCCTCGCACACTGTTTTACAGATTGGGAAGAATTTACGGCCTGATGGCAAAGCTATGTGGACTCCGCTGCTCATCCATTACCCTTCTCCTTTCTGTTGTTCATCCCTAAGCCTGTTTTCTCAAGGCGACACCTGGCTCTTCTCGCCCGTGTGTTCTTAGTGCTCCAGTGGGAATCTATGCTGCTTACCTGCTTCCCCCACCACATGCTTACCTCCCAGGAGGGAGCTGGCACTGCCTAGCTGGTCAGTGAGCAGTTATCGGAGTGGGTATTTCTTGTTTTTGTAAAGCTTTGTAACCCAAAATTATTTTATTATAAATCATAGCACACATATCCATGTACAGTGTTTATATTAATGCCTAAGGCACAATAGATCAAAGGCCACATAGCACCAGGACAAGAGATGGACAGTTTTACACTCCTAAGCCTCTCTTAGGCTTCTTTCAGGAATGGATATACCCTGTCCTGACTTTTAAAACAATGAAAACATTTTTAAAACATTTTATGTGTTGGGGTATTTTGTCTGCATGTGTATCTGTTCAACATGCATGCCTGGTGCCCACAAATGTCAAAAGATGGTGTGCAATCCCCTACAACTGGAATCACAGATGGTTGTGAGTATTATATGGTTGTTGAAATTGAACCCATGTCCTCTGGAGGAGCAGCCGGTGCCCTTAACTGCTGAGCCATCTCTCCAGCTCTATCCTGACTTACATTCATTGTTTCTATGCTTTAAAAATATCTTGGCTGTATTTTATTGCTTGATGTCTGCCTGCAATTATGTACAAATTGAACACTCCCATACGTCACTATGTTTTACATCTAGCCTTACTAGTGTGTAGGGGCTTTGAGGGCATTTGCACTGTTGCGTGATCCTCTCAAAAATGAATACATGCGAAATGGTTTCTTCTGTTCTTGATGGACTGTGGGGTTACGTTTAGCATTCCTCTTAGGAATAACGAGGCTCCATGCTTTCTTTTACATGGTTCCTCTATTTACATGGTACCCACTGTTACATGTGGGTAATGGTGTCTTGGCAGGTGGTGTTGGCCAACTAGGCATGTGGGGTGATATGGTGAAGATTTAACACAGCATGGTCATTTGCTGTGGTTAGTTCTGCACTCCGGGGGCAAGACTGACAGCGATGGTAGAACTTGTAGTTCTGAAATAAGTCCCACCTCCAGGCCACACACAGGGAGTGAAGTTGCTATGCAGGCAGAGTGTGACGTACTGGAGGACTAGCTTTTAAAGTCACGTCTTAATGACAGGCACTTACCATTAATCATTATTGTCATTAGTGATTAGGAATGGTGACACAGCATTTGTTATTTCTGTTGATAAGAGTTTTACTCCAATGGATTCTTTATGGAAGAGTGAGCAGAACCTAAGAGGCTGACTGTGCTTTGCTTTGCAGCTCCATACCTTTCATCAGTCCCTCCGTGACCTCACTAGTGAACAAGTTCGGCTTGGAGATGATTTCAACAAGGAGATTTTCAGGAGAAGCCGGTAAAGTGGGGACAGGTTTCCTGGGAGGCATGAATTATGAAGAGAATTATTCATTTCTGTAACTGATGTGTGCATAGATTAAGAAAATGATGTGTGCTTTTGTATGACTTTTTTAAAATTTATGTTTTGCTTGTGTTTATATATATATGTGTGTGTGTGTGTGTGTGTGTGTGTGTGTGTGTATACATGTGTGTTCCTGTATGTGCAGATGCACGTGCATGTGTGTGCACAACGGAACTGTAGGTCAAACTTGGATATTCTTAGGAACCATCAGCCTTTGAAGAAAAGGCTATATATGTTTGTTTGCTCCGTGTGTGTGTGTGTGTGTGTGTGTGTGTGTGTGTGTGTGTCTGGAGGCCAGAAGACCTGCCTGATCTTCTGGAAGCTGGAGTTACAGGCAGTGGTCAGTGGTCTGCTCTTCTGCAGGAGCAGCAAATGCTCTTAACCACGGACTCTCTCTTCATGCCTGTACCATATTTTTTGAGGTAGAGTCAAAAAAGAAAAAATCGCTGGAACCTGATGCTCTCTGCTTAGGGTAGGATGCTTCTCTATTGTCTCTCAGGGTTTTCTTGTCTTTACCTGCCAAGTGCTAGGCTAACAAGCACATGTCACCACACCCAGCTTTGTACATGTATGCCAGGAAGTGAAAGCAGTGCTTGTTTGTGACTAGCATTTTAGCAAGTAAGCTATGTCGTCGGTGTCTGATATTTATTAATAGAACAGTTCAAAGCTTCGTGAATTTATGGTTTATCACGACTCATTGATTTTTGTTGCAGTGAGTTTGAAACCCTAGCTGTGAAATACATCAAGCATAGTATAAAACTTACTGAAATTAGAAGAGGAGGGCAGGGAAGTTAGTAGTCAGAAAGAAGCAAACTTTAGGTTTATAAAAGCTGAACTTTAGATTTCTTTCATCAAATGTTAATGTCATGGTGAGATACAGTAAGAGAGCTAATAGCAAAGAAGAGAGAGGGGGCAGACACACAGACACAGAGGTATAGACTAATGGTTTATGCACTAATTTTTTTTTTTTATTAACTTGACTATTTCTTATATACATTTTGAGTGTTATTCCCTTTCCGGGTTTCCGGGCAAACATCCCCCCCCTCCCCCTTCCTTATGGGTGTTCCCTTCCCACCTCCCCCCATTGCCGCCTCCCCCCAACAGTCTAGTTCACTGGGGGTTCAGTCTTAGCAGGACCCAGGGCTTCCCTTCCACTGGTATGCACTAATTTTTAGCAGTTCAGGGAAAAAATAGAACATGACACTTGTCTGTGTGTAGACACAAGCCATTTAGAATCTGATTTCTTAGTTTACTTTTGATCTTTGAAAGCCTCTCCTTTGTACTTTAGACAGTTTCGTAGTTTCCAAAAGTTGTTACTAATATAAAATTTTCTCATTCTCATTTTTAAAAAAGGCTTATTTGTTTATATATAAAGTACACTATAGCTGCCTTCAGACACACCAGAAGAGGGTATCAGACGATTGTGAGCCACAATGTGGTTGCTGGGAATTGAACTCAGGACCTCTGGAAGAGCAGTCAGTCAGTGCTCTTAACCACTGAGCCATCTCTCTCAGCCTCATTCATTTATTTTCTTCATCAACAGTAGCAAGTGTTTCACTTTGAAGGTCTTTTTTCTTTTGGAGACTAAGGTTTTTATATTTTCTTAAGGGTCATATGCTAGAGCCCTTGGCAGGTCCAAATTCAAATGTAGGCAGTAAGGTTCCAGAGCCTCTGCTCTTTACCCTGTGCAGTATACAGTATCATGGAGCTGATAGGGATAAAACATTTATATTACTGACTTGTGAGCTTAATTACTAGTAAGACAGAGAGTTTAATGCTTGCATTTCTCTTGAAAAGGTGATAAAATTAACCAAAGTCAATCATTCATCTTAATCGGAATGATTCTACTGTGTAGAGTTTGTGTTGGATCAAGGATGTAGGCAGTGCTGGGTACATGGGTTTGAGAAGTAGTTCCTGAAGAAGACGCAGAGATGAGCTAGTTGACTGGTTGTGTGGTCACGAGTAAGTGCGGTATTGTTCTGTGGCTCTCCTGACCTATACACGGTACCATTGAGAAGTTCTGCTATTTGGAGGCACAGGTAAGCAGAGAAATTTTATTTAATTTCAAGTAGGAATCAAATTAATTTATTTGTGAAATTGGATGACATTGCATTGTAGATGAGTAAAATTGATTACTTTGCTTGCACTACAAATTATATTCATGTTTCTGAATATACTGGATAGGAAATAATTTGATTCAGAAGTATTGGTGTTTTCTTTTTTCCTTTTTCTTTCGGATTTTGAGACAGTGTCTTGCTATGTACTTCTGACTGTCCTAGAACTCACTATATAGACTAGGCTGTTCATGAGCTCACAAAAATCCACTTGCTTTTGTTTCCCAAGTGAGCGAGTTAAAGGTGTGCATCACCACACTAGCTTAATTTTTTTTTTTTTTTGCTTTTTGATATGTCAAAAATATGTTGTTATGAAAGCACAGGGGAATGGGCTTTTAGAAAGGACTAAATTGGATACCATATGGAGAACTGATTTGAGGGAAGTGAATTGGAAGTCTGTTACATTCTTGTATGGCTTGATATGACAAGAGATAAATTGACAGAAGTCTGTTTTAGAATGTGAGAATCAGGATTTGGTAATGGATTGCATATGAAGGATGTATATCAGGGGCAACTCACAGATTTCTACTTGTGAAACTGAGAAAACAACAATCCTCCTTTATCATATGTGGAAGATTTGTTGAGGAAGCTGCGCGGTGGAAAGCAAGAGACTTTCTCAGATGTGTTAGACTTGGAATGCCTGTGAGACGTTCAAGTAGAAATGTGAAATAGTTACTCCTTAGGCTCAAAGAAAAAACCCACGTTAGGAGATGTCTGAGTTTCAAGAGTACTTGGCGAATACAAGTGCTGTGGGAATGGATGACATAAAGAGGAAGGCTATAGAGGACAGAGCCAAGTGTTAAAGTGGTCAACCATGTAGGAGTCTTGTCTGTGATGTGGACCTGACTGGAGGAAGCTCAGATGTGAGATTCGGGAAATCCAGGAGAGCATCGAGGTCTACGGTCAAGAGGGAGGAAAAGGAGCACATTTGCTTTGAGAGAGTCACAACTCAGAACACTTAACTCTTAAGGTACCCCTGCCAAGGGCCTTCTGGGGTGGTGCGGTGGGAGGGGATAAGGAATAGGCAAGGGAGGGGAGTGTGTGAGTCAGGCACAATGGGCAGGGCATCTCACAACTCTGACTGACAGAACCGGGCTGCTGCTTTACTTATACAGATTTCACGGAACAAAGAAAGACTAACGATTATCCAAGTGTAACCGATTATGTGTTTGATTTTTCATTACGTGTCCAGAGTTACAAGTTCAGTTACAATTAGAAAATACAGACAGATTTTATTCTTATTATCAGCCCTATAACTCCAATTTAAAGAATCTAAAGAATGTGTCCTCCAAAGCAAATACATTTATTATATGACAGCTGCTTTTAGGTTGGCAGTGTTTATATTCTGAAAGCACCCCAGGCAAACAGAAGATATCTGAACGGGTCCTGTTATGACTAGCAAATACTAATACCAGACTTCTTTTACTGTCTGTTTCATCATCTGCGCTACAGTGTAGACGAGTTTTAGTTTACATTATTCACTGACTTCTATTTCTCCCTATACCCTGTACCATCCCTATCTTTAACCTACGCGTTCAGAGAGCTCTAAGGGTATTAGATGGAGGCTTGAGTCTGTAACCATTCTCCTGGCCAGTCAGAGTTTGCTATTGTCTGTTTACCCTGCACCAATTATACTGTTGGAGCCTGCTGAGGGGCAGAAACCACAAGACGATTCCTGGAGTAATGGCCTCATCTAGCTGCATGCTTCTCTGTGCTTCATAGTCTCCAGGGCATAAAAAAAACCTCCAGATAGAGCCAGATCAAGTTAATTTTAGGATTATACTAAAAAGACTCAGACATAAATTGTCTTGGGAAAAGACATAAAACGAATCCTAATGCTGAAAGTTCCTAGGAGTGCAACACGCAGAGACTGAATGGCTTGCCGCGGTCAGCTCAGCTGTGCTGGAACCGTGCCAAGAAGCTGTGCTAGGTGACCTCATGACTCTCACCCTTTCCAGTGGATATGGCTGGGCCATACTGCTCTCTGAGAAATTATCTAATTATAAATTATATAAATACAATAATATTGTCACCGAGAGGAAGATACAATCCGAAGTAGTAATAGATACTGTATGCCAGTAGTAAGTAGTCGTAAAGTATAAAAAATGAAGCAAGTAAGAGTTAGTCAAGCTGTCCTAAGAGTTCAGTGTGAATAGCTCCTGTATGATAGCCACACAGCAAGCTAGAGTAAGAAGGTAAGTGGCTTCGAGAACAATATTGCCAAGGGGACAGGACTAGATTATATGTATATGGATGATTGATGCAGGAAGAGGGTGGATATGAATGGACATGAGGATACCACCAAAGGATAATGAGAATTAGGGGAAATAAGAGCCCCAGAGAGACACCCAGGCAGGTGTGAGGCTGACTGAAATGAGAGATGGAAGGTGAGTAGAACGCCAGTGAACTAAGAATGACGGGCTCCCTGCATGGTGTGCATGTTGTAAAATCACACAGGCAGCCAGGCGGGGAGTGCACAGCGGCAGTGAGCATGACCAGTACTGCAGAGGAGTTAGTGAGCTAGAGACCTCAGAACAAGGACTCAACTGGCTGAAGTTGATTAGAAATGATGGTGACACTACCCAAAGACTATACATGGACTGACCCTGGGCTCTGACCTCATAGGTAGCAAATGAATATCCTAGTAAGAGCACCAGTGGAAGGGGAAGCCCTGGGTCCCTGCTAAGACTGAACCCACAGTGAACTAGATTGTTGGGGAGAGGGCAGCAATGGGGGGGTGGGAGGGGAACACCCATAAGGAAGGGAGGGGGGGATTAGGGGATGTTTGCTCAGAAACCGGAAAGGAATAACACTAAATGTAAATAAGAAATACCTAAGTTAAAAAAAAAAAAAGAAATGATGGTGACAACAAGTGGAAGGATCTCAAACAGGTTATGAGATGAAGAGTTTTATCTTCCCTTTGGTTTTTAGAACTGTTTCTTTGCTTCTCCCTGATTTGTAGCCTGGCTGCTAGAGGAATCCAGTGTGCAGGTGGTGCTCAGGGATGGAGCCCCAGCTCGACAGCCTCAACATTAAGTAGGACTTTGTAGAAACACACACTTTTGGGCCCTATCCCTGATTTACCGATTCAGAAATTTTGTGGGTAGTGCCCCGTTGGCATGTCTGGAGGAGAATTCAGTTGAGAATTATGGAAAAACAATTACTGTGAGGGGCAGGGATTTAGCTCAGGGTTAAAGCCCTGGCCTAGGAAGTGCAACCTCCTGGATTTAGTTCCCAGCTCAAAACAATGACAGCATCAATAAAAGACACTATAATGTTAAAACAAGTGATGAACTTGAAACCTGTTTCTTTCTTTGCTTAGGTCCGATGCTGAAACAAAAAGGGTGTTAGAAGAATTGACTGAAAAGCTTAACGAGGCCCAGAAACAAGATGTGGTGAGGATTCTTCCTTTGTAAAGCATTATCCATAAGCTGTGCGTGGTGGACCATACTGTAATTCCAGTATTTTAGGAAGCTGAGGCAGAGGATCACAAATTCGAAGCCAGTTTGGATAATGTAGCTGGTTCTAGAGTAGTCTGAATGCGTAGCAAGACACTGCTGCCCCCTGACAAAATAAACCAACAAAACCAAGCTCACAAACCAAAGTTTATTTCCACTCGTAGATAAATGGGAGGATGGTCGTCAGACTGGCCAGCATCTAATGAGGCTTTAGCAGAGTAACTTTTTGGGTACAATATGTTGTTGTATGTTTTTGAAATCTTCGTCTGTTAAATGAATTCAAGCTTGAAATCTTATACTAATAGTAGATAACAGGTGGAAGTAAGTTCTACATCTTGAAATTGTGGAATTTTTAATGAATATGTGAACGGTAGCTTGGAGTTCTCATCAGTGGCAACTCCACAGCTCTGTTAAGTATTTGAGAAGTGCACATGCGTTGCATAGTGCTGTGCAGCTGAGAGTGTGCTCAGACCATCCATGACTGGAGTCACCATTGCTATGGGACAGCCTGTTCACTATGACAGTAAGTCACCCTTGTCAGTGTGACTGGCTTTAGAAGGTTTGAGGATTAGAGAGGTACACATTGGCCAGGCTGTGAGGTCGTTCCTGGGGGATTAGCTGAAGGGAGAACCCTTCCTTGAATGTGGGTGAGGTCATGCAGCAGGCTGTGGCCCAGACAGAATGAAAGGGGAGAAAAGAGAAGCCAGCCAAGCTCCAGCATCCTCCTTTCTCTTGTTACTCGAGTGCCATGATGGGAGCTGTTCTGCTCTGCCACTGCCTTCTGTGTTCTATTGAACCTTCTGAAAGTGTGATAAGTCCTCCTGCCCTAAGCTGGTCTGCCACACCTTTGGGCAGAGTGACAGGAAACATAATGAATATACTCTTTGGTTTATTCATTTGATTTATGTGGTGAGATTTTAAAATTTCCTAATGACCAAGTTTTATTGTTCATGTATTTATTTTTAGTCCAATTTTTATCCTTGAGTCTAGTTTAGCCTGGGCTACATATTGAGACCCAGTTTTAAAAAACATCAGACAAAACAAATCCTTTTTTTCCCTGCTTCAGTTTTTTTTTTTTTTTTGAGAAAAATATTAATAGAAATGTTACTCAAGTGTTAACAAACTTGTCAACTCCAGGAGCAGCTTTCACTTCTCACATTTTGTTTTTCCAAGATGAAAAAAGTTAATAGAATTTTTTTCTCCTGGAATATTTTATTCAAATTTAAGTTTCTGGTTTAAGCAGACTGTATTTCCTCAGTGGTGTTCCTGGTCCCCGTAGACGGGGCGAGTTCATCTGGAAGTCTGATGTAGTAGCTGGGCCTGTCAGGAGACGGTGTCTTCTGCCTTCAAAGAGAAGACTCAGCGATTGCTCTAGTGAATGTGTCCACTCCAGCGACAGGGAATCTTGCTGTGTCTCTTGCCTTGCCTCTTGGGTGATAATTGGTTTGTTTTAAAGGTCCTGATGGGAAAAATAAACCTTAGTATGTTTTCTGTTCTGGTAAACCAACTCTTTACTGGTAAGACTTGGGAGTGGGTAATGTAGGTACAAGATACTTATATTTTCACATGAAGTCTTAGATATTTTTCCTGGTGTATCAACTTCACCATCAGTTGAAGTTTTATTCACTTAAAATGTTTAAAACACCCAGTACTTCAACCATTCGTTATTTCTGGGGCTGACAATATGGCTCAGTGGCTCCAAGCACTTGCCATGCATCTGGAGTTCCATCCCAGAGCCCTCCTTAGACAGAGAGAACCACTTCACATCCACACACACACACACACACACACACACACACACACACACACACACACTACACATGAATCATATTAATAATGGAGCTTTTGGGAAAAAGTCCTTTTTGTTTGAACACACTGACTTAGTTAACTGAGCAGTTATGCAGCTAGAAAGCAAGTCATTGTCTGGTTGACACCTGGCTCAGTGTCAGCAGAGTGTAGACATGTATAATGTGGTTTTAATGTACCCAGTTCTTTTTATAAATCCTAGAATGGAGCCTATCACTTGATAGGACTTCTGAAGCTTTGCCATGTTTAAGGTTTTTAAAAATTGTAGTGAAAATGAACATCTAGAAAGGAACATGTGCCATTGTATGTTTTGACGAATTACCACGGCTAAGTGTGTCCTTTTTCTACCACTGAGATCTGGGCATGGCACATTTGCAGTGAGCATCCTTAGGAAGCTCCTTCGCGTCCCTCCGCATCTGCAGTTCTTCCCGTCTTTTCTAAGATTTTTTTCTGTGTGCACTTTTTATGTCAAGCAGAACCACACTGGGAGGCATGCACCATTGTCTGGCTCCCTTGGCTGCTCCTTATGGCTGTGCTGGTTCTGTGCATCGCCTCAGGATCTTGACCATTTCTGGCGTAGATATATTGCAGTGCATTTTGTAACATCCCAGGAAGGACATTTGTGTTCTTTTAGAGTTTTGGCTGTTATGGATGAGTACACTGTCACAGCTATCGTTACTTTCTTATGATTTTTTTTTTTCAGAGCTGGGGACCGAACCCAGGGCCTTGCGCTTGCTAGGCAAGCGCTCTACCACTGAGCTAAATCCCCAACCCCTATTGTTACTTTCTTGTACACGTGCGTGCATTTTTGTTGGTACATACATAACATGGAGTGCATTTATTAGGTGCTTTTAAGTTTAGTAGACACCAGTAACTCGGTTTCTGCTTGTCTATCTATATATAGCTTGTCTATCCCCACCATGGTTTGGGAGGTTGTGTGGCTCTTCATGCTTCCCAGCTCGGGGTCTATAAGCAGGCGCTATGACAGGAGTCTTGCTGTCTTTCTGTGGCTTGCTTTTGCGTTTTCATTATCTTGTTTTTGAATGTTTGTGGACTCTTGGAGATTTTTGCTAATGAAATATCATATTGTATGTTTTGCTCAACTTTCTGTTGAGTTAAACTTGTTTTGTTATTTTTGTGGATCTGAACCTGACTGAAGTTTACTGTTTTTTTGGTTTTACTGGCATCCATCAAGCCCAGTCATCCTTTTATTTCCCCCCCCAACCCCCCCCCATAGTTTCACCTAATTTTTTTTGTGTGGGTTTTGGGGGAGTTAGAATTCAGATCCTCATGCTTGCATGCTTAGTAAGTTCTCAGTCCCACCAACTTCTTTCCCCAGCTCCTAAAATCAGGTTGTACTACACTCAGATACCTATGGTATTCTGCTGAGCTCGTCATACCTGAGGGAGCCATGGTCATGTCCCTTTATGCCATGACACTGTTCTTTTTGAAAGCATTGCATAGTTGTTGGTTTGAATTTGGAACGTTGGTAGTGCACATTTTCTTAAGTTTCTTCTATGGGGTAAGATATCTAAGCAGTTGTCATTTCATTTGAATTATGCCACAAAGCTGTCAATTCTCCAAATATTGTCTTCTGCATAGTCTAGGGCTTTATTGCATACCAAAGTGTAAGGGTCCAATGATTTACTAGAGCGAGTGGAGGACCATTTAAGTAAGTCCGCACTCTCATATCATCACTGCCCTGCATCAGGAACTCAGTCCAGCTCAGTTACAGCTGGTGTCACCCCCTCCATTAAGGCAGAGCCCACCTTTAGTGAGAAAGTTTGAGATGTCTGATTGTGTTCTTACCTGACAGCTCTTATCAAGTTATATTACCACAGTCGGTTTCTGTGCTGTGATGGTAAGTAAGGTTTTCTGGTATGTAAGGGCTTGAATAAGGGTTTCACTAACTTCATTTGGTATGCAGTGCTGATTAAAAGTAGCAGTCTTAATCAAAGTTTAAAGCAATATTATTGACTTTTAGCAGGTCTCCTGAAGGCCACGTGATGTTTGTATAGAGCTTAATTTAGGTTTTTGTGACTCATTTATTCCAGCCAAAGTTGACATTTACAATGTAGAACTGTTTGACATATTGTGCTGTATCTGTGAATTCAGGATGGCATGCTGTCAGAGAAGATGCAGTTTTGTTCCACGAGTGTTAAACCTCACACAAGCTGCAGCTGTTCTCCCCTCTAGAGTTAAGTTAAGGCAGAACTGCCAGCGCCATGCAGGCTCACCGTGCGGAATTTCAATGTTGAATACATACGCGAGAGAAGATAAACGAGAGCCTCCGACGCCCACCAGGTTCACTTTCTGGTGGTGCTCGTTTTTAGTCACATTTATTATACGTTATTCCAAGGCTGCAATTATTTTTCATGCTTTTCCACAGTAAATAAAATATATCTTGAAAGTTTATGGGACACATTTTTCTTTGAGAGACAAAAAAGTATTGGTTGTTGTTACACATGCCTAAAGAAGACTTGTTAATTCCCGGGGAATCATAGGTTTTTTGGTTTGATTCTAACTGTGCTTTGGAAAGAGTAGTCATTATTGATAGCATGAGATCATGGTGACTGGTAATAGTTAGTTGAGATAATCCAAATAGCATTTCCCTCGTAGGGGAAATTGCAGTTCATTAGTTGTCTGTATTTCACCCTGTTGAGTATGATTGGAGTACATAGTTTGATTATTTATGGAGAGCATTTCAATTTACTTTAGTTTTCTGTTGTTGTGTCCCTGTTAAAACTGAAAATGTAAACATAGATCTAGCTGTTTCTGATAGCAGTTGTCATTGGTGAAATTCCAAGAATTTAGTATATGCTGCATGGAATAGAACATGGGTGTGGCATAGATTACAACAACAGAACAAATAATAAGTATTAATTTAAGAGATGTTTTATTTTGATTTTGCAACAGCCACAAACATCATGACCAAAAGCGATTTAGAGAAAGAAAAGGTTTATTTGGCTTACACTTCCAGGTCATAGTTCATCATTAAGGAAAGTCAGAGCAAGACCTGGAACAGACTCTTGAAGCAGAAGCTTGGAAGAATGGATTCCCAGGCTCATGATTAGCTTGCTTTTTCTACAGCTCTCTCAGGACTATCTGCCTAGACAATGGGACTACTCACAGTGGGCTTGGCCCTCTTGCTTCAATTAACAACAGTACAACTCCCACAGACCAGTTTGATTGGGAAATTCCTCAATGGATGCTTTCCTCTCAGTGACTCTAGGCTGTGTCAAGTAGACAATTAAAACCCTTCCCTTCTCTTTTAGACTTTTGAGGCTATGCTGGTCTCAAACTGTAGCCTAGGGTTGTCCTTGAACTCATGACTCCCCTACCTTTATTTTCCAAGCACAGGAGTTATAGGCATGCACCACCAAACCTGGCTTTATATATCTTTTTAAGTGACAGGTTTACTGAGCTATGATTTTTCATCACATTAATCTACTCTAATGTGTAATTTAGTGCTTTGTTGTAAATTTACTGAGCTGTGTGACTGTTCCACAGCCCAGTTCAGTTTAGAACGTTCCTATCACTTTAGCAAAGTTCTTAAAAAGATTCTGTCTGCCTGTCTGTCAGTGTCTCTCTTTCTCTGTGTCTGTCTTTTTCTGTCTTTCTCTGTCTCTGCTTCTTTTTCTCTCTCTGAATATATACACCGAAGTGTGCATGTAAGTCAGCGGTTCTCAACCTTCCTTATGCTGTGACCCTTTAATACAGTTCCTCATGTTGTGGTGACCCACACATAACATTATTTTGTTGCTACTTCATACATAACCGTGATTTTGCTACTGTTATGAATCGTGATGTAAATATTTGTCTTTTCTGATGGTCATAGGTGACCCCTGTGAAAGGCTCATTTCAACCCCAAAGAGGTCACACTTCACAGGTCAGAAACACTGATGTAGGGGTTCAGAGGACAACCTCAGGTGTCAGTTATTACCTTCTACCTTGCATGAGACAGGGTCTGATCTTTGTCAGGTTAGCTGGCCTTTAAGCTTCTGGGAATTCTCCTGTATCTTTCTCGTTTTGCTAGAGATCTAGGATGTTTCATAGATATATATGTCACCAGTGTAAATTATTTTATGGAGATATACAATGACATGTATAAAATTCATTTGAATTTGCATAACAGTTTAATAAGGAAGACCTTGTGTCAGAAAGAATTTGTCTTTAGTGTTTCTTTTCAACTTTCATTTTTTAGTAAATGGCAGTTGGAACCCTTGACAAGATCACACGGAACCCCTTGGACGAGGTTTTGTGCACTCACAACAGGGTCTTCCAGACCATCAGGCTTGTGGCTGGAAAGATAAAAGGACCTGGGGGCTAACAGTTCAGCACCAATAAGATCAAGGCCCTTGGTGGCACAGCTGCTGCTTCACTTCCCATCACCAGAGGGCACTCTCTTCCAGTTAGTGCATGTTCAGTGCTGAGCAATCACTGTGTTGTACTTTGAAAATTTGAGTCCTGCTGTTGGGGTCGAGGTATGGATATTTGAAAGTGATGATTGTTTTGTTTTGTAACTTTGAGTTAGCTGTTTGGCCATGCGCTCTAAATGGTGTCGTTAGAGAGGGGTCTGTGAACAAGTCAGTGCCTTAGGTACCGTGTTTCAGGACAGCATGCGGTCCCCTCCTCTCCTGCTAGCTCCCTAATGCCACTTGTTCTCTGTTCACTTGAGGTTTCAGATCGAGTGGAGCGGCGGCTTCAGGAAATAGAGAGAGAGATGCGCTTAGAAAGAGAGCTGGTGGAGAGACGCCATGATCAGCTGGGACTCGTGTCCTTGAAGCTTCAGGAGGTTTGTGCCAAGTGCTTTCCTGGGGCTTGGGTCGTTATTTCGTCATCGCTACAGTGGTTATAGCTCTGGGCTGGGATACAGCTCAGTTGGCAGAAAACCACACGAGCTGGGTGTGCTGGTGCCCAGCTGGGATCCAAGCTCCTGCGGGGTGGGGTCAGGAAGATAAATAGCCACAGTTCTGTAGGTTGCGCATGCTATGTACAACCAACCCACAGGTATACACTTCATCCCAAAAGAGAAGCATGGCATCTGGTTGTAGTTCAGAATGTAGACCGAGGCATCCTGTAGTTTGTTTGCCCTTGCCTTTTTTTCCTTCAATAAACTCTTCTATGGGAATAATAATCTCTACCCAATCACCTGGGTGGGAGGATGAGTGACGCAATGCTGGTGTCTCAGATGTGCTCAACAGTTAAAGTACTTACTCTGCTTGTTTTGGGGGCATGGACCAGACACCAGGCAGCACTGTATCGACGCTCATTTTGTAATAAAGTTTCATTGGATCACATCCTCTCCTGTTCCTTCAAATCCCATCCTTGGATGCTTGTGTAGCACAGCGGCTGATCTGAGGCGTTCTGACGGAAAGTGCCCTGCTCATGGTATTGCCAGTCTGGGCCTCACAGAAGTTTACCCTCCTATGAATTAATTTGTCATCAAACAGTTCAGAGGCTGCATGTTTCTCTCCAAGCTTCATCCCCTTTTATACTGAGATGTTAGATGTATGATGTTAAGAGTAGAACAAAGGATTTCTGTGTAACCGCGTCCCCTCGGCATTGGTGTTTTACAGGCCGGGCTTTGCCATCCTTTCTAATATACCGAAAGTGTGCAGTGTTTTATTCCAAAATGGCTTTGAGGCGGCAGCAGGTGTAATGCTGTCGTCTGCGGCTGTGCTAGAGCACCACCATAAGCAACTTGAGGAGGAAAGGCTGTTTTAGCTTGCACTTCCACATTGCAGCACATCATAGAGGGTGGGGTAGGAACCTGCAGACGGGAGCTGATGCAGAGCCTGTGGAAGAGCGAGGCTTGCCGTCTTGCCCCTCATGGTTTACTTAGCTTGTATTTTTCTAGCGCCTATGAACGCAAGCCTGGGTGTGGCACCACCCACAGTAGGCTGGGTCCTCTCACATCATTATCAAGAAAATGCGCTACAGACAAATCTTAGGGAGACAGGTCTTTCACTTGAGAGTCATTTCACCCCAGTAACTCTTATGTCAGGTTGACAAAAACCAGCCAGGACAAATGTAAATATATTTACATTAAAGGGCCTTAAAGAGTAGTTCATATTGTTTAGACTCGAGGAATGCTGCAAACACAGTCTGAAGTAGGATGGGAAATGACATCTATCTAGAGACAGGGTTAGACACTTCTGTGGTAATTTAAGATGTGTCCTTTCTCTGGCAGCAGCACTAATTCGTTCCCGGCTCCTGTCACCATTCACAGGTATAGCTGAAACAATAGGGTGTAAGCCACTCAGAGCAGAATGAACTAGTTCACCATGTGTGTGTTTCAGGCTCTGAAGTTCAGACCACCTGTACCCAAAGGGAAACCTAGAAACTTCAGTCAGACCATTCCTGTCAGAATTGCCATCAATAAGTAGCGCCATTTACACCTGCATTTTAGGTATATAAAAGATAGCTGTCAAGCCACCGGAGCCAGCATTGAGCCTAGTGTGTGTCAGTCATGTGTTCAAGTGGTTCCCTTTGTGACCCTGGAAGCTGGTTAATCTTTCTGGCTATGATATTGAAAACTTAGTTTTCTTTGGTGGTAGCTGGTTAACAAGTGTCCACTTGAGCCAGATGCGCCCTTCCTAGCCATTGGCACATCTTCCAGTCCTCCCGCATCTGGGCTTGCTGACAGCTTCTGCTCCTCTTGTCCACACCCCATCCTTGGTGTAGATACTTTGTGTGTAACTTCCCCGTGCTTTCTCGTATAATTACAGTGGGGTGCTTAGCACCATTCGGTCCGATGACTGAATTGTAGGCTTCGTGCTTATTTGCTAGTCATGCTCTTCTCTGACCAAGAGTGAAACTCAGGCCACAGGGTGTTGACCTCTGTAGAGTGCTTTAGTTCTCACAGTGATGGCTCTGCAGGATTCTAGTAAGGGTGTCTTATAGGGCGCCCGTGAGTTAGAGGTTTTGGGCTCTTGGCAGGGAACTCATAAAGCTGGTTTTGAGTCTTTTCAGAGGGCCACATAAGAAGTGACGTGCTGTAAACACCGAGCGTTTGACTGTGCTTGCCTGCCAGCCCACTTCACTCCAGCTCGGCTATTCTTCCGCCTTAATCGTGTCTTATGAGGAGACTTGAAAAGATCCCAGACCCCATCTCATTTTACCTACTAATTTGGGTGGATGTTGTTGATTTTTCTGGGAAACCATTATTACTGTGGGTGGTGCCAACTAGCGATCAAAAGCAACAGCTGACCCATTGATTCCCTTCATATGCATGCGGCATGGATTTTCTTTTCCCCTCATCCGTTTGTCAGTCTGTCTGTTCGCCCTCACTATCTGTCCATCTGTCTATCTTAGGAAAGATTCTTATTTTATTACTTTGAATACATTTCCTCCCTGTCACCGAGAATTATTTTATTGACATTTCTTTTTCAGTACTTTATATATCTATAAAGTATAAAAATTGAGAAAAATAAGAAAAGCAAAGACTCAAAAACAAATCAGGATTTTTTTTTCAAGTTTGAAAATGCTCTTCCCTAAATTTCTCCAAAGTATATGTAGTTACAGATTGCTGACGGCTATCAGCCACCCTTTTCACATATTAGTAGACACTCTCAGTTCAAACCAGGGAAAATGATTCCACCTTGAAAGGGCAGTGTAAACTGAAGGGAGACAGTTGTCTTGCTTAAAAAAAAATTCCATTTCTTCATTTCACACAGGAGGCATGCCCCTGTTACTTGGTGGTTACTTGGAGGATACTTGGTTTGAATAATTAAATAGAGTAAGTGGGTAGTCCCCCCCCTTTTTAAATCTTGATTTTTATACATTTATTCTGAAAGCAAATTGCATCTGGTGAGCATAAGAATAGTACTGAACTGACAATTGTTCTTTTTTGCAAGAGAAAATTAGAGAAAATTTCCACACTTATTTTCCTCTCTCTGCAGAATGCACACAATTACAAAGAAAGGGGAGAGGAAGATTGCTTCCCACTCCAGTTCCCCAGAAGCCAAAGCCCGAGCGTGTGCACTGCGTTGTCAGTTAGCTCAGAACTGGAGCTGAGCTGCGGTTTGCTTTGCATCCTTGACAATAGAGAGATCACTGTTGATAAGAAACCTTTAATTTCGTACTTTGTCACTTTAATGTAAGCAGTGACCTATACGTTCTTAAAAGGTGCTTGTGGCTTATAAACAGGGCAGAGGGATGTGGAAAATATTAATTTGGGCTTTTTCCTTTCTCAAGTTAAATGGCTTAGAGTGTTCCAGAAAGGTCATGTTTAAGGAGAGAGCTTTGCTCTCTTCTTTATATTGGAAATGCTTATGGAAATTCCTGTATTAAATGCTAATAGCCCCGGGGTGTTTGTGTCTGGTTTTGGTGGGAGTTAAAGTCAGGTGGGAAAGAGGGACTGGGCATTTTAACCATTACACTGTTTGACATTTTTAAAATGTGTGTCTCAAAGAGTGAAGGATTATGAGTTCTAAAATTGTTGAGGAATTAGGAAGAGTCACTAAAAACATCCTAGGTGTTGGAGATCGACAGCCATTTTCAGCTGGAGCTTGAGTGGCGGCAGGTCCAACACACCGGGTGGTTTGAGGGGCCTTTGCCTCTTTCCATGTAATGGAAAGCAGCCTTAAGCACTGGAAAGTAGTGGACGCAAAGTCAGTCTTCTTTCCTTATTTAGCGTTAGTTTCTATGGAATGGTTTACCCTTTCTGTTGCCAGCAGCTCTGGGGTTCCATTCCCTGTTTCAACATGGCCACTCCTACTGTTACAGGTGGACTGCAGGCTTTCTCATGGGAGGAAGGACGGTCGCAGGCTTTGGATCCTGTGTCAGTATCTCAGAAGTCGTCTTGCTGGGGGTGGGGGGTGCTGTTGATCATAATTAGTGAGGTCATCCCTCCATATGTCCTTTAAGTTCTTTGACAGTATCAGTCACTTTTGTTGCTGTGATTAAAATACCATGGCCCAAAGTGACGGATGGAAGAAAAGTTTATTTGGGCGAATGGTTTCAGAGGGGTCCATGATGGCAGAGACGGGGTGGCAGCAGCTGCCTGGGGAAGCAGAGCCAGCAAACTGCAAGTGAGGCGAGGCTTTGGGAAAACCACTTCATCCTGGAGACAAAGGAGGCCTTGCTAAGCAGTGTGAGCTATTTCTGTATTAGCGCGTTCTCCTTAGTGAGTTCGAGCAGGTTTTCACATATGTGCTGGCTGGGTGTTTGTACTTCCGTGGATCTCTTGTTTATTTTACCCTTGTAAACTTATTTTGTTATTTGAGTTTGCTGAAAGTTTTAAAGTGCAGAAAGAATCAGAGTTGTTTTTCTTTGACTGTCACTTGCCTGGCATGCTGTTTGAGCACTTGGTCCTTCCACTCTAATCTGAGCACCACGTGCATCAGGTATCAGTTTCCCTGCATCTGTCTGCGCCCTGGGTATCTCACTGTGGATCTGCCTGCCCATTGCCATCTGGAACCATTCTGTCTGAATCATCATACCTCTCACTGTGATGAGGAAAATGCTGGTGAAAATCCTTCATCATGCTCCATGAAAACCTGGGAGAGATTGGTCATAATTGCATCAAATATGTAGACTCATTTGACTGGAAGGTCTTTTGTACCATTTTTAATAACGTTTTATAAAAGTTGTTTGAGGGTCTTATGCACCTTAAAATTATTCCTTAGGATTACCTTAGGATTTTTCTTCTTAGTGGGGTTGGGATTCTTTCTTTCATTGCATCTGACTGGTTATTAATAGTGTATAGAAGAATACTGGCTTCCAGTTGACTTTTATTTATTTTCAGTAGTCTTAGAGGCACAAAGGACTTGTTTTTGATTATTCTTTTATTTTCCCCAACTCCAAAATTGGTCTCATTCTGTGGGTGGAACCTGAAGGCGAGTGTGGAATAAAATCACAGACAGCATGGGCTGTGGCCTTAGTCTTCCTTGATGTGTTTCTAAGTGTATCCTTCTGCGATACCTGCTCCTAGGTTTGAAACAACCATTGATCACAGAAACATTTCTTTTTGTTCTGTTTGACAAGAGAACTTTTTGTGTTTTTTTATTTTTTATTTTTATTTAAAATCATGATGGGTTATGAGAGATGTCAGAACCCTTAACTCCCTGTGTTTTATGGCATTTACATGTGATTATTCTTAATGTTGTTCATATAGTGGTTGTTGAGCTTGACTTACATACCTGAGCCTTTGCTAATGATATGCTGTTTTTATGCATTAGTGATTTAATTTACTAGTGTTTTCTCTAGCATTTTTTTATTTACATTGACTCCTGCGACCATTCTATAGCATTTCTTCATGCTGCCTTCTCTGATTTTAAGATGCAAGGTTATTTGCATGCTTATCACCCTGCAGAGAACTCAGCTTCAAGTGGATGGATCAAAGACCTCAGCATGAGGCCAGGTACACTGAACCTGATAGAAGAGAAAGTGGGGAATAGTCTTGAACTCATTGGCCCAGGAAAAACACTTTCTGAGCAGAACGTGGATGGCACAGACACTCAGACCAACAAGTAATAAATAGGACCACAAGAAACTGGAAAGCGTCTGCATGGCAAAGGTCACACCATTTGGGCAAAGCGTCAGGTTACAGAATGGGAAAAGGGTTTTACCAACTACACATCCTATAGAGGACTAATATTTAAATTATATAAAGAACTCAACAAGTGGACATCAAGATGACAAACAAGTCAATTGAAAAATGGGGTCAGGGTCTAAACAGAGTCTTCAAAAGAGGAAGCACAAATGGTTGAGAAGTACTTAAAGAAATGCCACTGTCTTCAGTCGTCAGGGAGGTGCAAACCAACACTACGTTGAGAGTTCATCTTCTATCAGCCAGAATGGCTAGGATCAGGAAAAAGTGACATCTCGTGATGGCACGACTATGGTGTATGGGGAATACTTGCCTGTCTCTGAAGGGAGTGTAAGCAACCACTATGAAGTCAGTGGAGTTCCTCAGCAAGCTGGAATAGGTTTACTTCAAGGTCCAGCTATACCACTCTTGGGCAAATATTCCACTACAGAGACACTTGCTCAACCTTGTTATTGGCTGATCTATTCCTAATAGCTAGAGATTTAAAATAGACTAGATGTCAGTTAGTGGATAAATGGGTAAGGAAATGTACATTTGCACAGTAGCCTGCTCAGCCATTAAAAAGTGAAATAAAAATCACAGGGAAATGAATGGAGTTAGAAAAAAAAACCATCCTGAGTAAGGTAACTCTACTTAAAAAGACAAATCTAGTTGGTGTTCACTTAGATATGAATGTTAGATGTAAAGTCTTTGATTTGTATAAGCATATAAGTTAGGCCTGGAGTACATGACTAGAGGGAGGTGTGGGTCTCCCTAGAAAGAGGAAATAGAATAAATCATTATGAATGGACAAAGGGTGGGTGGTGGTACAGGCCATAGGGCTGGGATCAAACAGAGTGGGGGAAACGGGATGGGACAGTAAAACTAAGGGCCATTTGAAGCGTCATACGGAAAACTAGTATGGTAGAAGCTTCATATATACATATATCTACACACACACACACACACACACACACACACACACACACACACACACACACACACAATGAAACAGATCCAAATAATGAGAGAGGTAGAGCCTCGACTTGATATCTCTTATCACCAAATGAAACATCCAGGGCTGGGAATGGGTTGCATCCAATTGAGTTGTTGGCCAAAGGGGCCTCCTGGAAACCTCAAACAATCCAGACTGCTGCTCTCCACAAACTGTAAGGCTCTGTTGCTAAAGACAACACCTACATGACTGAACAGCACGTGTTTGAGCTGCTGCCTACCGTGAGGCCTCACCCCTCCTAACTCGTGTTCACAGTAACGGGAGGTCCGCTGAACTCTGAAAAGAGAAAAGTAAACTACAAAAGTTCCACCTACAGTGGTGGCCTGTAAGACATGCTGGTGTTCTAGTGGCACAAAGCTTGTTAGAGTCAGCAACCAAAATGTGGTTCCATCCTGAGATGGAACCCATACCCAATGCTGCTCAGGTGACCAAGAGCCTGAGACTGTATGGGACACCAGACGCCACTGTTCTGCTGAAGGAATTGCAGCAACAAAACTATTCCTTAAAATTATCTGCTGTACTCACAGGTCAGTGCCTTGCTCACCAACCATCAGAGAAGCTTCTTCCTGCAGTAGATGGGGGCAAATACAGAGGCCCACAGCGGGGCAGTGTGCAGAGAGTAGAGACCTTGGGACACTCAGTCCTACACGGGATGTCTGCATCAAGTCCTTCCCCTCAGGGCTCATAGAACGCTGCAGGAGAGGAGGTGGAAAGACTGTGAGAGTCAGAAGGGAAGGACAACACAAGAGAACAAGGCCGTCTGCACCCCACAGCACTGAAGCATACATGAACTCACAGGGGCTGGCAGCGTGCCAACTGGGTCAGCGCTGGGAGGGGAGGAGAACACGAGCCCCCATCCCGGACCTAGACGTCACTTCCGATTGATAACTACTCCCACAGGAAAAATTCATTCTCCGTGGATCCTCCTGGGATACAAACCATTCCTGAGGGCAGGCTCCATGCCCAGCAGTGGAGCAACACAAAGCAAACCCAGTGGCAGGTTTTGGAGGTTTTTGTCTCAGTACTTTTTTGGACTTTTTTTTTTTTTACACCTTTAGGTCATTTGCATATAAATTATTGTTTCCAGTTTTGTGTTTTTATTATCTGTCTATATGTTTCTTGTGCTTTTTTCTTTGGCTTTTTTCTTCTGTTTTTACTTTATTTTATTATTATTTAGATGTTTGTTTTTTAATAAGAGAAAGAAAAGAAGGGTGGGTTTGGGTGGACAGGCATGTGGAGAGGATGTGGGAGGAATTAAGGGAGGGAAGACTGTAATTAGAGTATATTCTATGAAACAATGTATTTTCAGTTAAAAAAAAAAACAAAAAGAAAAGCAGCAAGGTTATGTTAATCTTAAAGAGAGCCAGGATAGGTTTCATCGTCACTTTCCTACTTCGCTTTGTTTGAGAGGGAGAACCATTTGCTGACTGTAAGAATGCGAGCATGACGTCGTCCATTTCTGCTGTTGATTTGATAGCTGCAGACTTGGTTTATACAGCTTACTGATTCATACCGTACTTAGAATCCTTCGTATGACTAGATAGAGCTCTCCCCGTTTCCTGTGCTTTATCAGAAATATGAATATATTATTAGTTCCCTTTTTGAGTGACTTTGTCTATTGTTTCTATATCTGCACTATGACCTTTTCTATTTTAAATATATTATTCCACTTTATTTTCTATACGTGGACATTAAATATGTTTTTTAAATCAATACTTTAAATTTATTACCAAACTATGTTTTGATGTGCTGTTGTTCTCTTCGGATACTGTCTTTCTAAATCCATTATAGTGGCAGGTGCAATTTTCTGTATGTCCTTTTGGAATTTTTAGCAACTCTTTATATGCATGTGTATATGTATAAATATATATTATATTATATTTTTTTCTCCCCTCTTACTCTGTAGATCAGGCTGGCCTCACAGAGATCCACCTGCCTCTGCCTCCTGAGTACTGGAATTAAAGGCATGTGCTACCATTGCCCATCTATAGTTTTTAGACCTTGCTTAAAAAAAAAGTATTTTTAATTTTTTTGAAATTTATTGATACTTATAATTGGACCTATTTCCATGGTGTTTTGGACTAAAAAAAACAACAACAACAAAAAAACCCCCCAAAAAACAAAAACAACCCCCCCCCCAAAAAAACCATCACCCAATTTTCTCCCTTCCGGGTCAGCGTTTTGTATATGAACCATAGGGGACACAGAAACTTATGTCTCATTTGTCAAGTTTGTTCTCTTCTTCTGTATTCCTATTTAATATGTAAGGCTCAATTTCTCACTGTGATTTTTGTCAGTTTTGCCTTTTCTAGTTGGTGTTTGTGGTTCCTTAAATATTTTAATCTCCAGGTCAGTTGTTTTTAAAAACTTACATAGTGGTAAGTGTCATTATAGCTATGGTTGTTGCTTTTGGACAGAGTCTTACTGTGTAGTCCTATCTGGCCTGGAACTCCCTATGTAGACCAGCCCGGCCTTGAACTCACAGAGAGCTGTCTCGTTGTAGTTATACCTCTGGACTGAATGCTAGGACTAAAGACATACACCATCACGCCTGGCTTAGAGTGAGTTTCTGTTAAAGTGTCTGTATTTATTTTAGTCCTTCCTCTCACTTTCCTTGGAAGTTTCTTACCACTGGTCTTAAACAAAGCAGTCTCATTAGGTAAGTTTAACGTTATTGCTGTGTTGGAAATGCCATCATCTGCCTTCTTTCTCTCCTGTTGCTCTTTTCTATTGGATTATCTTAGCCCTTGTGTTGACTTTGCAGTCAGAATATGTTTCCGTCTTTAATGGATGTTCTACAGTTTAAAAAAATGTATGTACATGGTCATATTTGAAATATAAATACAATTATTTAATAACAAATGTGTGTACATTGTGAGTATGTGTGTGTGGGTGTGCATGTACATTGTATGTGTGTGTGCATGTGTATGTGCATGCACACGTGTGTGTGTATTTGGAGGGCAGAGGTCAGTCTCAGGTGTCATTAATCACTATTCACCTCAGTTTTGGAGACAGGATCTCTTTCTGAACTTCGAGCTGACCTGTTTTGGAGACAGTCAGCTAACAAACCCCAGAAATCCCCATCTGATGTCCTCTGGCTACAGGCATATGCTGCTGAACCCATCTATCTTCTGAGTGGTGTAGGGAATGGATCCATGTCTGTATGCTCGTATGGGCAGCTGGCCGACTGAGCTGTCTTTCCAGCCTTACTCTAAAAACTTAGGAATATGTCGTTCTGCACAGCTGCCCCAACCAGAGTGGTGTCTTCTATCTTATCTTAGGCATTTATTGATTTACTCTTTATTTATATTCCAGTTCAGCTTAACATGACTTTCTTGCCATCATCAGCTAGGACTTTCCTCACTTCCTCTCTTTCTAACATAGGCTCCCAGAACCTCACTGCTGAGTGGCTGTGGCATATACACAAGCTGTGACTGCTGTTCGCTTACTTGTGTGGTCATGTCTTCCTCCCTAGAAAGTGGTCTTCTCTGCCAAAAATCAGGTCACTCCGGTCCACGCTTGTCCTGGGACTCGCATGTCCAGGTCATTCACAGAGTATGCTGTTCTGCTGCCGACAGCTTCCGAGCGGATGCGTGCTCTTTTCTTGCTGCGTGGAACACTTTGGGAGTGCTGATCTCCATGCAAAGTCTTTTCCAGAGCAGGTGAAGGTGAACTCTACTTCACTGAGGTTCAGTATGAAATGGTTTAAATGACAGAGCTAGGACCCTGTGAACACAATCACAATTTAATATTATATAAACAGCATGCTCCTGTAGCAGGCTTCTGGTCCTGACATGTCGAAACGATCTATCTGAAGTCCCATTCTATCACAGGAATTGCTTGCTATTTTAGTATGTAACAGTGTTAGAAAGTTTAGAATGGAGTTACCCCAGGTATATGGATTCTAACAGTAAGACCTCTTTGATATATTATTCTGGGAGATCGTTCAGTTTTAAGGTTGTAGGTAAGATGGCACAAGGAATTGTCTCTTTGATAGCTCAGCAGCAGATCCCAAGTGGGTTCTGTTTTGGAACACTGTGTACACAGTGGACAGGAAACAGTCTTACCACACAGCAAGGCTAATCCGGAATTCTTGATCTTGCCTCACCTCCCGAGTGCTGAGTCCTGAGATTGCAGATGTGTGCTCACCGTGCTGGACTTGGGATAAAAACTTAAGGAACCTGGATACAGTTCTTTTCCTTACTTTCCCCCCCCGGAATGTTTCAATTAAAACATTTCATGTAGTTTGTGTTCAGTGTTTCAAATTTAGTTGATAAAAATGGTAGGGTAACGGCTTGCTAAGGACTTACTGTATTTTTTTGACCACTAGGCGTCAGTATTGAACCATAGTAGGCATTACTACTTCAAGATCCAGGTCTATTTAAGATGGATTCCCTACAGAATATATATCCCAGCTTTTAGCATTTCTGGAAACTGTCCTTGATATCGGTCTCACAATTAAAAACAATATCATTATTTATCATTTTAAAATTTAATTGAAACTGTATAGCTTCACACTGCTGAAAAATTAAGGATTGCATGTGGACACATGCTACATGGAGCCTGGAGCTGGCTTGTTGGTGCTGCTTTTATACTCCGGTCCAGGCTTCCCTCTCTGCCTCCTCCTCCTGTTCTTCCTTTATCTAGGAGTTCGTCTGTTTAGATGCAGAAAGGCGGAGACCATCTTTTGATATGAGAGCTAATTTCATGTGTTCCTGATTCCTTTCTACTTTTGATGTTTCTGAGCTTTAAGCAGGCCCTGTGTTCTACACTTGTATCTCTCATGAGCCTCTTCCTAATGTTATGTCTTTCTCTCACTGATGACCCTCTTTTGTACCTTGTCCCTTTACCTCTGCTCCTGTAATTAGCACTGTTCAATTTCCCTTCAGCGAGTCTCCTGTTTCCTTGATAAACAGACATGGTTTATTGCTTAATGCATTTAATTGATTTATATTATTCCGATTTGTGAATTCTTTCTGTCACATACTGAAACAGGTTCTAATTATTGCTCTGGAGGGGAGGAACAAATTATTTCTAATAATTGTCGATTTGTGGTGGGACTTTCAAGCCCTGATCAGAGTTGTATGTAAGATTCTTTACTCAACTGATAGACCTAGGATGTAGAAAGTGCACAGGCTTAGAACTCGTGACCCGAGAATGAGGTTTCCATGCCTCACTGGCCACCTGCTTGGATGGGGATCAGGTCCTCTGATGTCTCTCACAGGTCAGTGTCTGCACAAACCTGGGGCCTGCAGCTCTTGCCCCTTTGACCTATGAACTTGTTGAGAAGGTGCTAGATCTTATCCTTGGGTGTTTCATCAGATCATGCATCTTCTAAGAAAGATGGATAATAATCTCGGTGTCAAATCATTGTACTTTTAAGTGTTGGGAGCTGTGAGCTTCTGTTGTCTTTGTTGTCTGCTCTTCTCTCATTCTTCACACCTTGTCAACTCTGATTCCAAAATAATTGTGAAAGTTGGCTCTTTATCTGCTCTGTAACTGCTACTGATTGTTGTCTCGGCTGCTGTCTTCTGGTGCAAGCAGAATAGGCTGCTGGCCTCAGGTCTCATCTCGGTGTCACCTGTCTGGCATGCAGGAGATGCCACATTCTTTTTTTATTACGGTTACAGCAAATTTAAAAGCCGCACAGTAAGAGTCCCTTGACTGGCTCCTGTTTTCATCTCGCTGCCGTTTTCTGTTGTTCTCACTCCTGTTAATGGCAGGACAGTTACAGTGACCCCGGGCCAGCACAATGGCTTAGTGTCACAGATGCTTGGCGTAAAGCGGGGTAACCTGATGTCACTCCTGCACTCATGCTGGAGAGAGGGCCTTGGCAAGTTGTCCTCTGAGGTTCAGGCACGTGCTGTGTCCCATGTACCCACCGGGAAGTCAGGCATCACTGTCACCTACACTGCCTTCTCGCTGCTCTGTGGGCATGCTCTGCACTTTCTGCCTTTGGACTTTTGTACTTTGTTTTCAGAGACGTGAAGCTGATTTCTGAAACAGTTGCATGGCTTATGCTTGCCTTTCCTTCAGAACACTACCTCAGAAAGCCTTAATTACCTATCCAAGAAACATGCCCTTCTTCCCCTCTGAGTTTGTTACATTTCTTACTTTAACAATCCTTTTTCCATTATTGTCACCTGTCTGTCCCCTATTCAGCCTTTGAGGGTGGTCCCTTCATGGCTTCTGCTTATGGTCCTATCTCAGCTCCTATGACAATGCCTGAGAAATAGTAAGACCAAGCTGGGTGTTCATTGAATGAATGAATGAATGAATGAATGAATGCTGTATCCTGTGTCCTCAGAACACCTCTTGTAAGATATTCATTTGGCAAGCACTGTCGTATGCTGGGTGCTGGCAACCATGGGTTTAGCATTACCTATGATACTGCCTTGCCTTTGGGTCCTCTTCATAATTACTGTAAGGCCATATTTCCAGGTATGCATGGGCTGGAGGGGGACACTGGATGGGAAAAAGTTTTGGAAACTTTGTGGCTAAGCTTGTGCTTGAGAGACATTTTTCTGCTGAGGCTTAGTATTTTCGGATCAGCCTGGGAAATGTTTCTGTGGGTCTGAGTTTTACCCCTTGCTTACTGGCTAACGTGTTGAGCACTTCCATGACCTCAAGGACTTAAATCCTGACCGCCATGGTTTTGATTCTCACCACTGCTCATTCTCTTACCAGTTTACATCATGTTAATTGTTTTTTTTTCCGCTCTTCAGTGTTTGCTATGTATGATTATTTTATTAAGTTTTCCTGGCAAGGTGGCAGCACACTGTAGACCAGGCTAGCATGGAACTCAAGAGATCTGCCTGCCTCTGCCTCCCAAGTGGTGGAATTAAAGGCGTGTGCCACCACCGCTCAGCTAGACTTTTACTTCTGAAGAAAGCCTTATTCAATCTATTAGTTATTAAGTGCCTGCAGTATACTTTCTGCTCCCCCCACCTTCTCATTTCAAATGTCTTTCTCTAAAGTTCTTTAGTATATATTAACTTACACTTTTTATGTAGTTTTAGAAGTGTGTGTGTGTGTGTGTGTGTGTGTGTGTGTGTGTGTGTGTGTGTGTGTTTAGTAGTTCTTCTAAGGTTGGCTAGTTTGGTTATAACTTCCTTCTTCCTACTCCGTTAGGAATAACTTCATTGGCTCTGAGCACTCTTCCGGTTATCCATACCTCTGTGATTTTGAAACATTTCAATCCTCTTTTTAATGGCCCACTCTAGTTTTAAGGAAACCTTTTCTTTCAGCGTTTGCGAAGGTGTTCTGTTAAGTCCCTGATTGGAAGTTTGCATTCCGGATACTTATTTCAACTGCGAGTTGGGTTTAGGGCTGACACTTTGTGTTCATGCCACACATTACTAGATCCCAAGGTATCATTTAAATCACGCGTATTTGCCATGGGCTCTTACTCCCTCCTGAGCACTTTTCATTATCGATGATAACAAAGAAGTCCCTTTATGCACAATCATATGCAGATAAGTGCTCAGTGTGATGAGGACAAGTGTCCTCTGCTCTTGTTGACTGGACAGCTGCCTGAGCACAGCCTGCGAGTTTCTGTAAGCAGGATTAGCATCCTCTCCGTGTTACAGGGGCAATGCTTCTGTCTACATCCTTCAGTGAAGTTTTGCTAGGCCATCTGTTTATAAAATCCTTCTCCATCATTATCAATTAATATTTATTGGGCGGCTACTGAGTGCATAATAATATTGTGCAAACAAAGAGCACTCAGCTACAGATAGCTTTATTCATCCATGCAGCCCTGTTTTATTTTTATTAGAAAGTAGTAAAAGCCCCACACCCCCAAACCCAAAGGCATAGAATAACATTCCCGGACTCTGAACAATGGAAGATGTTGTGTGTTTATGGCTTTTCTGTTCGCAGACAGATGAACCTTGAGAAATCCTAATTTAAATTTCCACAATTATGTATGAGCTTGTGTTTGTCAACAGTTCTAGCTCAGTGGTCCTGCTTAGAGAGTCAAATGGAGTATCACATTGCTCTGGTTCCCTAATAAAAACCCAGCTCTCTCTCTTTTTTTTGAGAGGAAACTACTCAGATGAAAACAGAGCCTCTGCTAAGAGCATTTTGCCTTTTGATTTTGAAGGAAATCCTGGAAAGTACACTTGTTGGGCTCACATTTGACTTTACTTGCAAGTTTTTTATTAAGTAAAAGATTGCATAAAAATACAATCTGTTCCAGTAAAAGCAGTGGTCTTTCAGGGAATAATGCTTATTACCACTGTTGCTTTTGAATTAAAGACTTAAAAGACTTACAGGGCATTTCAGCACACCAACTTCTTAAGCAGTAACGAAGCATTTGTTTTGCAGATCTGCAAATTTAAAAATCATTTGAATCCCACTTCCTGGTTACCCCTCCAGGGATGGGGGAGGCTCGTGGAGGGGGTAACAAGGAAGAGGGATATCATATGAGATGTAAATGAATGGAATGATTAATAAAAAAAATCATTTGAAGGCTGAAATCCTGACACTGGTCAGGAGGGCTTTTAGTCTTGAATTATTTTCATAGTCATGGTAATGGAGTTTTGCAGACTCATCCCAGATCTCTGGCCCAATCCATCTTCCATGTGGCCTTTGGCTAAGGTGTTAGGGGTAAAGGGCTGTGAGGCACAGCAAAGGAAATTGGCATTCATGGTGATTGAACCCATGACCTTTGGCCTCATTGGATCCAGGTGCTTCCAACAGTAACAGACTCCAATAATGCATTCTGACTGGAGTTGAGAAGTTTCCCGAAGTTTGCTTCAGGAAAGTAGGTCAGACTAAGTTCTGATATATCCTACCACAATATTCCTTGTAAAGTCTCTTGGATTCCCAGCATAGTAAGCACTAGATTATACAAGAAGAGGAGATAAAAAGGTGGCATGGAGAGACCCATTCCCAAAGCAAATCTTTTTGGGCTTTTTGTTAGAAAACCTTAGATAGCTTGAAGGCTCCTTGGTAAGGATTATAATTACCATTAGATAATGCTTTACTTCTGATAACTTAACCACATGTAGTAGAGTCTACCATGACCATTAAAAACAGTTCCTTGTGACCACTCATGTGCTTGCCTCTCATGAGGGAAGCCTACAGATTCAACCGTCAGCAGGTTTTTCCACTTGCCTTTTGAGACAGTCTCACTAGATAGCTCAGTCTGGCCTTGCACTTACACAGACCCGACTGTCTCTGCCTCCCAGATGCTAGGGTTAAAGGAATGCACCACTGTGACCAGCAACTGTCAGGCCTGTGAACTTGTCTCCTTTACCCTGATACCTCACAGATGAGCGGTGTCATGGTGCCATGTGTGCTGGATCCCCTTGGCATTTTCATCATGCAGTCTCACTCGCTTACCAAACAGGTTTGTTTGTTTTAGTTGTAGCTTTTAATGTAGGCTTTTCTTTCCTTGGTCATGGCTATAAAATAAACTGCTTTTTAACAGTTTTAAAAGTCCATTTAGCTAATTTTGAGTCAAAAACTTGTTTGTTTAGAGATTTAGAATATGAGTGTATTGTTTTTTTGTCTTGATAGAAACCGTTTTTTCAGGCATTAGTTTTTGTTGGCACAGATAATCTTCAACTGGATGGACTTAAAGGCTAAGATTTTCCATGACTTGAGCTAGTTCTCATGGGGAGCAATCTCTGACTTGATTTAGGAAAAAACAGCATTTGGAAATTCGTGGAACTTGATGAACTAAAAATCTCCATTAATTTAAGCAAATAACATTCATTCTGAGCAACGGCGTCCTCTTGTTTCACAGAAACCTTTCTTCCAATATGCATCAGTCCATGTGTTTGATGTTTTAGAGTTTGTATTTAGGCTTCCACAGAGAATTTCAGAGCCAGCCACTAGACTACTTTCTTAAAAGAAAATTCAGTTTCTATCATAATGTTTCATAGACCCTGTCTCCTTAATAAAATTTCTTTTGGACAGGGAATAAACAAATGTCCTCAAAGATGTTGTTGACATTTATAATATACATAAATATCAACTTCTAACTTCAACTTATATATCATGTGTTCTAATTTGTATTGTAATCTCATTGTAGTCTGGACATTTGTACTCTGACTTTTACATCCTATTTAGGTAGAGAATTTAAATATAAAAATTGAAGAAAAGCATCTGTGTTCAGTTTCTCAGTAACATACCTTTATTGTTCCTGAAAAAAAAAAAAGTTTGACCTGACAATTTGAACCTTCAAGCATAATGATTCTGACTCATGTTTCAGATGAGTCCAGACTCTTTTTTTTTCCTTCCTGTTTTAATTTTGTGGGTTTCCAAGTGAATCAGTTCCATGTTCTTCCGTGTGACCAGACATATGCATGGTAGCACTGCTGAGGAGGAATGAGGACACGTGATGTTTATGGCTTTTCTCTGGGAATATCAGTGGCCCTGCCCAGGAGAAAGTTAGCATGTAATCTTTCACTAAAGATTCTAGCGCCATTATTATAACCAAGTTTGCTGATCCGTTTGCAGCAGACGCAAGGAGCCTGTAATTTCTATTTGTTCCACATATTTGAGTGTGTCATCTATTAGAGACGCTTGGTAAACATGTTTATTGTGAAAGACGCGGGAGTTTCCACACACATTTTCTCTTTCCCTTGCCTTCCGCTCACTAAAGGAAAGGTTGCATTCTTGATAATCCATAACAATAAGTGTTTAGATCCATCTGCTTCTAAAGAACCATAGTAGTATTCAAAGTGTTTGTCCTTTTAATGGAAATAGACACACTCAAAGAAAAAAGAAAAATAGTTGTTTTTAAAGATTTCAGTGTGCCCCAGGGCCCCTCTATTAAGACCCCATGGTATTCCTGTGATCTTAAAACTGTAAAAGACAATGCAAATTCTGGAGCAGGGCACACCATAGCTTTATGACTAAGCGGCTCTAAGAAAACCAAGCTTAAAAGGGCAGAACAACACAGTTGTAGACATTCATTGGCCTGTGATGCTTTCTTTTATTTTATGAATGCTTTTACTAGGTCAGTTTCAATGTAATTCCGAGTTGCCTGGTCTAGTCAAATAGAAGCAGAATTCACTGAGGGGCTAGCCCCGTCAGAGAGGAAGTAGACAAGTTAACCGTTACAGTGAGTGCCTAATGAAATAGCTCGCTGTTTTGATTTGTCCATTTGTGAAATGTTTCTCTCTCAGTGTTATCTGTTTTCAGAAGTTGAAGGCTGTTTTAATCCAGACTGAATGGTATAGACTTTTGTGACTTTTATGCTGAACTCTCTAATATAGAAAAATTGCTTTAATATTCCAGGTTAGAATATGCCCCTGGGCTGATGTGTCTGCTGCCTTGTGCCGCTCTAAAAACAGAGATGATGTTTGCATGGGATGGCATTTCTTGATATAACACAGAGTCCTTTGCTTTGATGACTCCTCAGGGCCTCGAATTGCACTTGTTACTGAAACAACAGAATTTAAGGATCCCATTGACTAAAATTTCTAAGACTTACATATCCTTACACTACAAGAGATAATTAAAAAAGAAAATATTAAATAAACCTTTAGGCAGTAAGTATACTACAGCAGAAAGTTATTATTTTTGAAAAGCATTATTGTAAAGAAATGATCAGGTGCTGAAACTTGAAGTGGATGAGTGAGAAGGGAGGGGTAGAAGATTGCCTTAGGTTCCTGCATGTTTGAGAGAAGCAGAGGTGTTGTTTTTTTTTTTTTTTAAATTAAACCTATTTCCATGAATATTTGAATTTAAAAGATAGTTTTAGTTTTGTAACTTGATTTAAGTTAAGTTTATTGATTTGTCTAATACCAGTGAGAATAGTAATTACTTTACATTGATTACAAGACATGGAAAGTGGAGTAAATATCCATTCATCTGAGAATGAAGATGACTTTCCCATATTACCTGTTAAATGGTATTCTTTCTTTACAAGATGGAGGCATCGAGGTCTTAGAAATGCTTATGAGTTTAGATGCCCAGAATATCTCACTGGAATGGAAACAGATTGCTCTAAACAACTCTGTCACAAGCCACAGAGGAGATATAATGGAAGAGACAGGTGATTGGAATACCCTAGGAACTAAGAAAACAGCACGCTTAATGGAGATCTGATGAGTGTATTTTATTCAATTATATAGTTGGACATAACTCTAGATCACTCATTAATAATTTTGTTATGAGTTTGCCTTTTGGGTTTTGTATAAAAGACGTTCAAGCGTTTATTTATTTATTTATTTTTTTAGTTCTTTTTTTTTTTTTCGGAGCTGGGGACCGAACCCAGGGCCTTGCGCTTCCTAGGCAAGCGCTCTACCACTGAGCTAAATCCCCAGCCCAGTTCAAGCGTTTATTAACTAGTGAGTACAACCTGTGAGTAAACTTACTAGGTATTTGGATAGTGTTAGACTGTATGTTCTGATAGGGAGATTTGGGGGTTAAAAAAAAAAAAAAAAAAAAAAAAAAAGACTTAAGTAACTACTAGAATGATCAATGGATTTGGACTTGAGCTAAACTTCCTTGAAGCTTTATATTTGTATAGCTTCAGCATATCCACAAGTCCAGCTGTAATGATGCTTTTTACTCATTTGAACACATTGCTTATTTTCTTCTTGGTGGTGGAGAGTAAGGTGAAAGTGGGTGTGACTGGAGACTATCTTATCGGGGGACTAAATTATTCTATCAAAACATGGTGGACATCACCTCACCTTACTCTAACATCTGAGGGTAATCTTCCCTTGAGTCATGTTGGCTCCTCACTGTGAGGTAGTGAGAAGGTACTTTACCTGTAGTGTCCATTCCTTTCCCTGTCCCTTGCAAATCCACACTTGACCAGTACCCTGTGGAAATGCTGATATCTTAAGTGACAGGAGAAACCCAGAAACTTACCTGGTTATATATTGCTGTGGAAAAGAAGTCAGCTGCAGTGTAGTATAGATCAGTTGTTGGGACAAAAAGTACATTTAGTGGAAATAGAATCTTAAGGCTCTCAGTTTTGGTAAATGTAACACAATATGTTACACGCTAGTTTAAGAAAAAGCTTTTTGAAGAATGTGTAAAATCTCTGAGCTATCTTTGCAATTCTTTTGTAAAGTTAATAGCATTTTAAGGGAAAATACTTTAAACCAATTAAGGATCTGGCATGGTGATGGATGCCTTCAGTCCTAGCACTCTGGAGGCAGAGGCTGAAAGGTGTCTGAGTTCAAGGCCTGGTTGACCTGGACATTGAGAGCTCCAGGACAGCCAAGGCTCCATAGTGAGACCTGTTTCAAACATAAAACAAAACAGAAAGTTAAACCCAGGTAATGAGTTCTTTTCTTTCCCTAAATAAAAGATAAAATTGATTTCTGACATCCGAGGTTTATCACCTCTTTGACCTAAACCCAGTAGTAAATACTTAGTTTGCATCATCTCTAGAGGTTCAGACTTTCTCAGGATGGTTAACTGGATGCAAGCGAGGATATGGTGATTAAGAAAGGTGGGGTGGAGGGCTGGAGATAGAGTTCAGTTATGAAGTCCCATGTTGGGTTCCCAGCACGCATGTCACATGCTCATACTCACCTGTAACTCTAGCTCTATTGTAGGGGTCTCTGCAAACACCATGCTCAGCAGAATGTTTATCCACATGAGACAAGAAGTAAGTCCGGTTCAGCATGACTCAGAGGCCCATGTTGG